>NW_008709902.1:23537-25002 GCF_000327385.1 Lottia gigantea | reverse complement strand
GAAAATATATGTCGGACATCAAAGATAAAAGTATGAATGGACATCGTAGATCAATAACCTTTGACCTTCTAAAGACCAAGATTATGCATGTAAATGGTCAAAATATCAAAATTTTATAAATTGTAAATCCTATTCCCTTTTTTAAAGTAAAAGGCCTAAACAAAATGTAACTCTATCAGATATTGTCCCAAATAGTGCTTTAATTTTTTGTAAAATTTCGATGGTGAAAAATGCAAACTTTTCGAGTTATAACAATTTGAATTATTAGGTAAAGGTAAAAGTAACCCGGATCTGCCACGCCCACAGCAAAAATTTTGTGTTGTCTGTAATAATGTGTACAATGTCAAATAATGTTCAAAATTTCAGTTGTTTACAATCATTAGATCATGAGATATTCGTAGTTAAAAGTTTTTTTTAAGGCAACGGTGACTGTCGGTGGATTATAGAATCAGATTATAGAAACAGTTACTATAGAAGTTAGTACAAAATTTTCGATTTTTAAAACGCGCAATTTTGATCAAAATATCAAGTGTGATATATCACCAAAAGGAGATTTTATGCACTCAAAGAATATATAAGAATTTTTGTCGTATGTTAACTAGGTCACGTGACAGAGCTCTTCAAAGTTAAAAATCGTGATTTTCCAATGGCTGTAGAACCAGAAGTTAACAATGCACAACAAAAGTGAGGATATCATCGGATATATCTCGTAAGGGGCAACAACTTTTGTTCAGGTCACAAGATCACCAAAGGTCAAAATCACTAGATATGAGCCTTAATATTTTTGACAATTACTGAAAACATAAAACCGGTAATAAAAAAAATACGAATCCAAAATTCAAAAATCGGCTTCCTAAGTTTTGTTAGCAATCGATTGTAGTTTCTTTAGACACCAAAATCACACGAATCAGATTTACTCCTGAAGCTTAATATCGATTTTTACAAAAATTGATCACATCAAGATGGCGTCTAACACGTTACTTCCGGTTCAAATTTTTTCATTCCAAAATTGTTATAGGGATAATTTTAACTAATTTCAAAAAGAATTTTTCAAATAGATACAAAATTCCGGAAGTTGAAATTTCAAGTTTAGAGGCGAATGACGTCAAAACCGGAAGTGATATCGAAATTTTGAAAATAGATTTTTGTCAGGAATCTACTATTAAATTTTGAGACCGATTGAAATAAAATTGTAGAATTTGAAAAAAAACGCTATAATTAAAACAAAAAAAGTCAGCGACAAAAGTCAAAATCTGAAATTTTATAAAGTGCTATCTTTTAGTCATTGGTTTAAAGTAATGAACAAAACAAAAGTTACGGTCAAAATAGATGCAGAATTAGAGCAGTAATTCGAAATACGTAATGAATGGTTAACGTCATACGTCATATCCGGTTGGAAGAAAATGCGTCATTTTACATTTAAACAGTAGCGACACGCAAAGTATAAGAAACTAGATCCACAGGC
>NW_008709902.1:0-993 GCF_000327385.1 Lottia gigantea | reverse complement strand
AACCTCTCCTCTCGCTCCACATCTTCTATCCAAGCCCGAATCCTCCTCCTTAACTCCCTCTTCGCCTTCATTCTTTCCCTCGCCTCCTCCTTGCTCAACCACTCCTCTCCCTCCACATCTTCCTCCACACTACCAATAACATTCATACTCCTCGCCCTCTCGGCCCTCCTCTGTCTCCTTCTCTCCTCCCTCCTCTCTTTCTTCCCCTTATCACCTGCTTCCCTTCTCACATCCATCTTTCAAACAAACAAACAAATCTCAAATGGTAGGGTATATGCTTTTTCTTCTCTTTACCTCTAAGAAACTTGATATACCCCCCGAGCCTGGAGATTTTAGGGACAATTTACATAGTTCTAATGGTCTGGACAGTTTTTTTGGACACTGATTTCAGGTGGGCTTAGCGGTTGGGCCTTTTGATTTTCCAAATGCATAAAGTAGACTTTGAATGGGATATATGAAATGGCAATGGGCACTTTAGTTCTTCAAATTTTGATATGCCACCAATCGGCGGCCATCTTGTTTTAGTAACTAAGCCCGTGCAACAGGTAGACGAGCGCGGCAACCGGGTAGTTTGGTGACTTTAGGGATTTGGAACTTTACTGATCGGATAGAGGACTCGATTGGCCATCCGCATGCGCAATTTGATTTAAATTGTAGTTAAATTGAACTCTAGAGCAGGCATGTAGCGAAACATGACTGAAATGAGGTTTTTTGGACATTTATCTGGGCTTAGCGGTTAGGCCTTTTCATTTTCAAAATGCAAAAAGTAGACTTTGAATGGGATATTTGAAATGGCAATGGGCACTTTAGTTCTTCAAATTTTGATATGCCACCAATCGGCGGCCATCTCGTTTTAGTAACTAAGTGTGTGCAACAAGTAGAAAAGCGCGGCAACCGGGTAGTTTGAGTGACTTTAGGGATTTGGAACTTTACTGATCGGATAGAGGAGTGAATTGACTTTCCGCATGTACAATCGAAATCGAACTTAACGGA
>NW_008709901.1:0-2105 GCF_000327385.1 Lottia gigantea | reverse complement strand
ATAGCAGAATCCAATATCGTCAAACCTTACCTTCCATGTCTTGTTTCAGGTTGCTTCAGACCACAACCATGTAATTGTGAAACTAATAAAGTATCAGTTAAAGGGGAGATAAATAACATAGCAGAATAAGCAGGACTTCGTTGATTTACTGCTATAGCTAGGATTTGACCATCATTTGAATAAGATGACTGATAAGCTCCTCTACTATTGACAATTTCACAGTTTTTGTTGATTTTATCTATACTGTATTGTAAGCAGCACCATTCTATATGAACAGTTGGACAACTGTAAAAGAAAACAAATTCTTACAATCACTTTTTAACATGTGTTTCAAACTTAAAATGAAATGCAGTTATGTTGTACTTTTATGCTGTTGATTCGGCTAATAAAGACGGGCTAATCCATGCATTAAGCAATGACGAAAATTTTCATATGTGCTGTTTATTTATAAAGTCTAATAAATCTCCCTTGTAGGAGAACCTGCAAGTTGTACCAACAATTCATGTAAATTTGCGATGCTTAAATTGAATCAAAAGAGTTGCCTGGATTAAATGGTGGTTACACTTCCAGATACCTTCTATAATACTGCATAGCAATGGTTTATTACAAGGAAAAGATATTTCAGGATTGTAACTTACTTTTCTGATAAGAGTTCATGTGGAGAAGGAAATCGAAGTAGTAATGTACGGACACAAACTGAATTTCCATGATTAAATACAACAGACCACTGACAACAACTTCCACAAATCTAAAAGAAATATTTACTAAAGAAATAACTTAGTATAGAATTAAATTATAGAGCCCAAGTTTGAAACAAAAGGGTATTATTTGCAAGTTTTTCACATCCAAGTATAAATAGCCCTTACATAATATCCCTTGATCACTGAAATTATAATATTTGTATCATAATTTAGCTAAATTGAAGACACTGGAAGGGATACTGTTGTTGAACTAGCTACCAGCTGATAGAACTGACTTTCAGCTACAAAACCAAACTAGAGCCACACGTGGCACAGAGTGGGACTTTGCAAATGTAGCAAAATGCTAAAGACTCTGAAAAAATCAACCTTCTACGATAATTACATCACGCGCAAGAGCAGTCTAAAGTTGAGAAGAATTGTTTGTAAGATTGTTATAACGGAAGTAAACAGCCCTCACAAATGAAAGTATCAGAAGATAGCCAAGGTCAATGACATTTGACATTGAAAGGGAGACGGTCAACAAAGGTCAAGGTTACGAGATACAAGTCATCCAAATTTTTAATTATATACGGCTATAAAACCGGAAGTTGAGATAGGACAGCAAATATAAAAGTATAAATAGATAGCCAATGTGAATGACCTTTGATCCTACAAAAATCAGGGTCAAAAAAGGTCAAGGTCAAAAATTGAAAATTTTGAATTTTCAAAACCTGTTCCTTTTTTTGAACTATAAAGCTGAAACAATCGAACTTCTAAGACAACGTGGCTCAACGAATGAAGTAATTGTATGCAAAGTTCCATTTTGAACAAAGGTAAACGTTGCGAGTTATGTCCCTTGCCAAAATTGTCAATAATGAGTAATTTAACCCGAATGTGCTACGCCCACCTCAATTTCTTTTGCATAGGTTAATTGATATTCTGAATGTTATGTTGTGTTCCAAATTTAAAGCTTCTACATCATACAGGTCAAAAGATATAGGTCAACAAGAGTCAATAAAGGTCAAAATAGAAAATTGAAAATATAGAAATTTCAAAACCCGTTCCTTTTTTGGAACTATAAAGCTGAAACAATTGACCTATTAACAAAAACTGGCCAAAATCATGAGGTAATTGTGTGCAAAGTTCCTGTTTGAACAAATGTATCCTATGCGAGTTATGCCCCTTTCCCAAAATGTAAACAATTAGTAATTCAACCCGGATGTGCCACGCCCACCTCAACTTTTTTGTCATAGGTTAATTCATATTCAAATTGTCTTGTTGTGTTCCAATTTTCAATGTTCTACATAAAATAGGTCATAAGATATATACACACCAAGCTCAAAGAAACAGAAATATTGTAAAAAAAACTCAAATTTGAAAAATTCACGAATTTCAATTTTGCTTTAAAAAACGATTGTTATAAAT
>NW_008709900.1:0-2106 GCF_000327385.1 Lottia gigantea | reverse complement strand
AATAGATCAAAAGGTAAAAATAAAAAAAAATTCTGTTGAAATAATAAATTTCTCAATAAAAGAAATATCAAAGAAACTACAAAACGGACAGCTAATACATTCAGATAAGGTAAGGGACGTATTTCTTTGCAGTTTTCTGTTGTCAGAATAAGACTAGAGCATACCAAGCTTTCTTGTCCAACTAGCTGATTGATTGGTACAATGACTGTTTTCTGTGGTCAGAGCGGGACTAGAACACACCGGTGCGCGGTAATTAGGGCAACGGAAATTTGGTCACAGTAAAAAGTTCACACGGTAATTTGGTCACAGTAATTCAGTCACACGGTAATTTGGTGACATTAATTCAGTCACACGGTAATTTGGTCACATTAATTCAGTCACAAGGTAATTTGGTCACATTAATTCAGTCACATGGTAATTTGGTCACAGTAATTCAGTCACACGGTAATTCGGTCACAGTAATTCAGTCACACGGTAATCTGGTCACATTATGTCAGTCACATGGTAATTTGGTCACTGTAATTCGGTCACATGGTAATTTGGTCACATTAATTCAGTTACATGGTAATTTGGTCACAGTAATTCAGTCACACGGTAATTCGGTCACAGTAATTCGGTCACACGGTAATTTGGTCACATTATGTCAGTCACACGGTAATTTGGTCACATTAATTCAGTCACAAGGTAATTTGGTCACATTAATTCAGTCACATGGTAATTTGGTCACAGTAATTCAGTCACACGGTAATTCGGTCACAGTAATTCAGTCACACGGTAATTTGGTCACATTATGTCAGTCACATGGTAATTTGGTCACTGTAATTCGGTCACACGGTAATTTGGTCACACGGTCATTTGGTCACATTAATTCAGTCACACGGTAATTTGGTCACATTAATTCAGTCACATGGTAATTTGGTCACTGTAATTCGGTCACACGGTAATTTGGTTACACGGTCATTTGGTCACAGTAATTCGGTCACACGGTTATTCGGTCACACGGCAATTTGGTCACACGGTCATTTGGTCACAGTAGTTCGGTCACACGGTTATTCGGTCGCACGGAAATTTGGTCATATTAATTAAGTCACACGGTAATTTGGTCACATTAATTCGGTCACACGGTAATTTAGTCACAGTAATTCGGTCACACGGTAAATTCGGTCACACGGTAAATTGGTCACTGTCATTTGGTCACACGGTAATTTAGTCACAGTAATTCAGTCACACTGTCATTTGGTCATATCAATTCGGTCACACGGTAATTTGGTCACATTAATTCAGTCACACGGTAATTTGGTCACATTAACTCAGTCATGTCACTTCGGCGCTTGAAGTTGGTAAATAGCTAGATTCAATACATGGTGCATGACGGTCACTGTCGCAAGTTTAATGACTTCGTGACCTTGACCCGATATAGGCTTAAATACCCGCAAGGTTTAAATGATACATGAAACAAGTTGTTTATAATGATTTATTATAAAGATCATAAATTATAGAAAGATCAAAATGTAAAAAGTATTAGCTTGTGTCACAAGTCACAAGATTTATTGATGTATAATATTAACCATTTATGTTTTCTAAACTTTTTATGTGTATCTGGGACACTGATAGCATCAATTTGGATCATTCCAATTTTCTATCAGATGTCTGTAGTTCCTGCAATTCCATATACCGCTTTATGACTATGTCAAAAGCCGCTATGGTTATATTACTGATTATATAAGTATACTTTCAGGTTAGTGACGTCATTAAACTCTTAGTTTTAGTGGAACTGCAGGAACGGAAACGTCTGCTTGAAAATAAATACTGTGCTGATAAAAAGTTTAGAAAACCTGTTTACAATCCCTTTAAATGGTAACAAGTTACTTAATAACATATGGTCATATCTTTTATTAAATGCCTTCGCTTCTTATTTTCAAATCTCCTGAAAAAATAAGAAAATTCATAAGGAGTTAATCAGGGATATAGTTCCGCACAGCCATGCGTTTCTCTTTAAAACAATAATAAAATCCGACGTAAGGTTTGCAACGATTAATAAACATTCAACAAAAAAATGAAATCCAGGGTGTTATAATCTCATACAGTTCGATTTCAGCCATCTGT
>NW_008709899.1:7889-9037 GCF_000327385.1 Lottia gigantea | reverse complement strand
AGTTTTTTGATTTTTTCCCATTAAAAATATGAACATAAGCACAAATTATTTCTTTAAAATTTGTTTTTGCAGAGGACAATTTGCAGCCAAAATTTGTGACTTTTTTGGGTTGAAATTTCTACTAGGGAAATGAGTTTCTTTTCAATGTAAACTTACAAAAGATTATATTTTTATCAACACAAAGACATTCTAAGACTATCAGTACTATTTTGAAGCTGATATTCCAATTCTCTTGAAAAATACCGAAAAAATTCAAAAACTTTTTGATTTGCTGAGACAATGAATAGAACAATATAATAATGTGATAATTTGAATGAATGTATCTTGATAATTTTGAGGATATCTGTGGTTTTATTGGATCAGTGGGTAATGGTTTAAAATTTTTGAATTAACCTCAAATATAAATGTTATTTTATGATGTATAATATTTTGAGTAAATTTTAATTGTGTTTGTTAGGGAGAGAGTCATTTGCTTTTTCCACCTGTTTTAGCACTGCCATTAATGTTTTTATCTTATTCAATTAAATTCTAGTAGGTCAAAGTTGATTATGCACATGCAGGACTGTTTCTAAACATAAACAGGAATAGTCCACTTTATTCTGAGGTAGTTTAAGTGGTAATGGACTCGAAATAAGTCTAACTTGTATAGTTATAATTATGATTTATTCTACCTCAATATAAAGTGGATTGTTTGAAAACATTGCTGTTGGTGCACAATCATCTTTGACTAAATTTTACATAAATTATTCCAGGCTAGCTTATAATCAAAACAACTATTTATGGCATATTAATGCGATTTTTGTCCATTTTTCTTAGCTATAATTGATATAACAAATTTCAATTTAATATTTCAATAATATTTGCTTCTTTTTGAACAGTTTATCAAGTTTGGCTTCAATGTTTTCATTATATTTTCTCACTTTGATATTGTTGTACCTGTGGTTCTCGTTAAAACTCTTCAATTACCCAAGAATTCAAAAAACGCTTTTATTTACTAGATAACATTCTAGATTATACTAACTCTAATTTGACTACTGTTTTGAAATAGAAACGAACCAAAAAACAAGGGTTTATTCTGACATTATGTACAACTAGTAATATATCAAAGTTTTTGATAAGATATGAGAAAAATAATAAGAAGACGAAAT
>NW_008709899.1:0-960 GCF_000327385.1 Lottia gigantea | reverse complement strand
GATGCAAAAGCAAAAAAGTTGCAAAAAAATCGAAAAATTTGATCGAAAAAAGTGAGCGACGAATTTTCGAATTTCGTAATTTTTCAAGTGCTATCAGGTCAGAAATTACAGGTAGATTGTAAAAATGAAAACCCGAAGAAAATCGATGCAAAAATGCGCCTTCTAGAGCCGATTTTCGACTTTTTGCACATGTTGAACTGTGGCACTTCCGGTTTTGCAAAAATGTTCCAATTTATATTTATGCACATCGTCACCTATATAGAAGGTCTATGAAATTTGAAACGTTGCTACAACTACTGCAGTCTAAGCTCGGGAAGGTGTGGACGAAACGAAAAAAAAAAAAAAAAAAAAAAAAAAAAAAAAGTATGGACATTTCGATAACAAACTGGGACTTTGCTGAAAGCAAAGTCCCACAACTAGAGCCACACGTGGCACAGAGTGGGACTTTGCAAATGTAGCAAATTGCAAAAGACTCTGAAAAAATCAACCTTTTACGATAATTACATCACGCGCAAGAGCAGTCTAAAGTTGAGAAGAATTCTTTGGAAGATTGTTATAACGGAAGTAGACAGACCTCACAAATGAAAGTATCAGAAGATAGCCAAGGTCAATGACATTTAACATTGAAAGGGAGAGGGTCAACAAAGGTCAAGGTTACGAGATACAAGTCATCAAAATTTTTAAATATATACGGCTATAAAACCGGAAGTTGAGATAGGACAGCAAATATAAAAGTATAAATAGATAACCAATTTGAATGACCTTTGATCCTACAAAAATCAGGGTCAAAAAAGGTCAAGGTCAAAAATTGAAAATTTTGAATTTTCAAAAACTGTTCCTTTTTTTGAACTATAAAGCTGAAACAATCGAACTTCTAAGACAACGTGGCTCAACGGATGAAGTAATTGTATGCAAAGTTCCATTTTGAACAAATGTATACGTTGCGAGTTAAGTCCCTTG
>NW_008709898.1:126896-128517 GCF_000327385.1 Lottia gigantea | reverse complement strand
CCNTGCAGACACAATACATTGATAAATAAACATTGAACATACTGAAACAAGTCCATAGAATTAATAAGTATCTTTGTATTACTCTATTTACAAGACATGTTACGTCAAACAAATTAGTCCCGTCAATACACCATATTCAACCCTAGTTTTTTAGACACTGAAAGTTCATAATGCAAATTACGTCATCCATTGATAAGATGGCGACATCATTATGAACGAAGAACCAAATGAAAGATATCAAAATTTCACTGAAATGGAAGAATTTAGGTCAATTCCATACATTTCATCAATTTTTATGAAATTTCACTGAAAATCACTGAAGAAATTAAGTTGTAAATTTCATTGAAATTTCACTTGAAAATATTTTCATTTTAAACATTTTATTTATTTATGTAAATACAGTAAATAAAATATGTGGTTTTGTAAAATATTTCATATAAAATAACATGGAGTGACTTGACCATAGAGAAATAACTTGACCATTACTTTCATTTTATTAACACTGTCTTAATCAGCCATTAGCAGACAAATTTACAAAATGTTAGTAAGACTTTATAAAATAACCAATCAAAATCCATGTTTCAATGGTTGCCTAGATCAACTTTCCAGTTCTTTCTGTGTCCAATTTGATATTATTACAATTGTGTAACCTGCAATCAATTTAGTCTAAGAAAAAAATACTCATCTCTTGTTATATGACACAAACATAGTGATTATGGTATGATTTGACCACATGACCAAGTCATATAACATGACATTAGTGGTGTTCAAGTCTAGCTCTTTAATCTAACTTTTATATTTCAGAGTCAAATATTTTCAACTTATTACTATATCTATAGAGACTGACCAGGAGAAAATTTTGACTGCAGAATTGGTCTAAAAAATAAACAAAAGAAAAAGAAGAATAATAAAGAAATAAGTTTAATGGAAATTTCCATGATATATGTCATATTGCATCATATTTCACATTTTCAATGAAATTTTGATATGAATTGAGATTTTACTGAATTTCAGTGAAAGATTTAAACAAAATGTACCAAAATTTCAGTGGTATTTTGTGAAATGTCAATGGATTTTGGGGAGAAAATTCAATGATATTTTTGTAAAATTTCAATGATATTTTGGATTTGGTTGGTGTGCAAAATTCTGTTAAATAAAAATTCTGTATGGTATGTTCAGTGGGAGACTTTGTATTTACTATAAATACGTGACCAAATCTAGCATTGGACAGTGTATCAACAAGTCTCTATAAATATAATATCAACAGGTCTTGCTAACGTTAAAACCATGAATAACCTATTATGTTCCGCTCTGTTGATTTCAGTTATACTTATTCTTACAGACGCCGGTAAATATTTTATTTATTATCTAAAAGTTGCTTTATGAATCTAGAGTTAAAGTTTGTATATCTGGGCGAAATTTATGATACCTTTTTTTATTGTGGGAAGAGTCCGAGTCAGAAGAAATTTACTCAAGACAACTTTCTTTTCAGCAGCATGGATAACTAGCTTAAACACATTTTAAATCATCTTTGTCTGTAAATAGTAAATTAACATGTAGTTCTTGAAACAAATACTTGATGATATAATTGTCGGGGGGTAGTGTATCGAGTCAGAAGTAA
>NW_008709898.1:95511-96696 GCF_000327385.1 Lottia gigantea | reverse complement strand
TTATCGTACACTGCCACCATTTTCAGCAATATCACCAGGCATTTTTGAAACTGATGGTGATGTAACCGGGCCAAACCCCTCCTGTGCAAGCCATAGTTTACAGCCTTTCTCTTTCTGTCGGGCCGCTAATTGGTGCCTCTGCTACTGCAGTCAAGGTATAAGATCTAAGTTTGTAAAATCTTGACATTTTGAAGATGTGATAGATGAAAGATTGACATTGTGATGATGTAATACAAGAAAGGTGGCTATTACAGTCAAGGTATAAGATGAAGATCGTAATAGCTTGACATTTTGAAGATCTGATACAAGAAAGATGACTCTTCTAGTCAATGTATAAGACGAAGTTTGTAATAGCTTGACATTGTGAAGATCTGATACAAGGAAGTTGACTATTGCAGTCAAGGTGTAATAGCTTGACATTGTGAAGATTTGATACAAGAAAGATGACTCTTCTAGTCAAGGTATAAGACGAAGTTTGTAATAGCTTGACATTGTGAAGATGTGATATAAGAAAGGCGACTATTGCAGTCAAGGTATAAGACGAGGTTTGTAATAGCTTGACATTGTGAAGATGAAGTTTGTAATAGCTTGACACTGTGAAGATGTGATACAAGAATGGTGACTATTGCAGTCAAGGTATAAGACGAAGTTATTAATAGCTTGACATGTCAAGGTTCCCAAAATTTCATTTTTATCTGCCACACCTGTCCTGCCCGTGTCAGTGCTTTCTAGAGTTAGCCCGGTGTTGGCCCTCACCCCCTAATACCTATCCTTGCCCGTGCTAGGCTATATGAATATCTTCTTGAAGGGGTTCACAACGTAAACGTCAAATCCCTCTAATGTTGTGTTGGCAGTGGAACAGCTCAGTCAGTAGTGAGTTGGATCGTCTGTTGGTGATTAGGTGCCGTGGGATCGAATCCTCCTCAAGGTAAGAACACTTTTGATCCCTGTGCCTGTGCTTCTTAGAGTCGGACCGGTATTGGCTTTCACCCCCCCCTTTTACCTAGTTTCTAGAATAGCTCAGTCGGTAGCGAGTTGGATTATAGTCTTCTATGCGATTAGGCGCCGTGGGTTCGAAAGTAAGAACACTTTTGATGCCTTTTCTTAGAGTCGGCATTCACCCCCTAATACCCAAACTTCGGGTTATTGCCAAAATTAAAAAAGAAATATGTCTATATCATGATA
>NW_008709898.1:93110-94681 GCF_000327385.1 Lottia gigantea | reverse complement strand
TTAATGATGGTAAGAACATACACGGTGGTTTAAAGATGGGTTGCCTTATTTTCATTTATGAAAATGAAAATGCTAAAACTTATATGAATAGAAAGTAAAGGTGTTCTAATGACTTGGAAAAATACCAGTTTGTCTCACATGTCCATAATTAATTCATAATTAGCTAAATTAGAAGAGAATTACCAGCAGATTCCAATGAGTGGCCGATCGAGAAAGGTCAAAAAGTATCTTTTGTTTTTCCAGACTATCGTACATGGGTACTTATGATTGGTTGAAATTCTTAATTATATACAATAAGAACATAATGATATGATTAAGAATACATGATAACTCATTAGAAACACCAATTAATCAAATAGTTTGCTTAATTTGACACTAAAATATAAGGAAACCCATCTTTAACTATTTTTACGAATTTTTAGTCAATGGTGGTAAATCGAAACTGTTCATCGAAACAGTGTCAAATAAGAACTTGTCCAAGATCTCATCAATATATATGATCACACGAAAATTCATTTAAATCAGATGAAAGATGAAAACTGTACTTCTTTTGCGCACAGAAACAACTTTTGCGATAGTACAATCATACTTTCGCATCAATCTTGGGTAAATAGAATATTTGTCTCTATGTACATTAGGTTACATGACAATTTTTAAATGGCAATAGCTTAGTGACTTATTATCGTTCAACAAAAATGAAGATAAAATTAACAAAAGTCTAGGTCATAAGACACAAGCCACAAAAATCAATCAAATTGGGTAATCTGTTAATTATTTATTTTGATTGAAGAAATGAGCGCGCTACAATAATATTCTTTAATCTAAAGATGTTAAGCTCTCCAGACTGTTTCATGAAGTTTATTGATTTGAATTCCACTATATAATGTATTATAACATGTATCGAGGAAGGTGATATAAACTCTTCACTGAGCGATTTGATGTGTCAAAGCTAATATTGTTTATTTGTAATTCAAGTATTTAAAATTATCTTACCTGTGCGTTTACATATTGGGTTTTGATATCTCTATTCTTCCTCAACACATTCCAGCCCTTGTACCATCTTGAAACCTCCATTACATGTAATGACTACATTTCCATTGCAATCCTTATCAAAATTTGCGTCTGTTATATTAGGATACGTCGAACAACCTGTAAATTTAATTTTGATATTATTTGTTGCCATTATTTACTTCTGACTCGATACACTACCCCCCGACAATTATATCATCAAGTATTTGTCTCAAGAACTACATGTTAATTTACTATTTACAGACAAAGATGATTTAAAATGTGTTTAAGCTAGTTATCCATGCTGCTGAAAAGAAAGTTGTCTTGAGTAAATTTCTTCTGACTCGGACTCTTCCCACAAAAAAAAGCTAACATAAATTTCGCCCAGATATACAAACTTTGACTTTAGATTCATAAAGCAACTTTTAGATAAAAAATAAAATATTTACCGGCGTCTGTAAGAATAAGTATAACTGAAATCAACAGAAAGGAACATAATAGGTTATTCATGGTTTTAACGTTAGCAAGACCTGTTGATATTATATTTATAGAGACTTGTGATA
>NW_008709898.1:64753-67673 GCF_000327385.1 Lottia gigantea | reverse complement strand
TATTCATGGTTTTAACGTTAGCAAGACCTGTTTATATTATATTTATAAAGACTTGTTGATACACTGTCGAATGCTAGATTTGGTCACGTATTTATAGTAAATGCAAAATCTCCCACTGAACAGATGTTTCTATAAAGACTGTCAATTAATATTTTATACCAGCAGATCAATGATAGATATCATACAGAATTTTTATTTAATAGAATTTTGCACACCAACCAAACCCAAAATATCATTGAAATTTCACAAAATACTACTGAAATTTTGGTACATTTTGTTTAAATCTTTCACTGAAATTCAGTAAAATCTCAATTCATATCAAAATTTCATTGAAAATGTGAAATATGATGCAATATGACTTGGTGGTTTTGTCCTATAAAGCTGGAGACAGCCAGCTTGCACTTGATTTTGTCCCATAATGCTGGAGACAGATGGAATGATCCCTCTGTGGCTAAAGAAGTAATATAAGTAAAATTAGATTAGAATTTCTCATCCTTTATGTTTTCTATTTTTTAGTCTACGTTTTGATCTCAGAAATTTTCTACTAAAGGTCTGGCCCGAAGATACTTCTTTAAACCAATCAAAGCGAGTCATGTTAATCTTTGAATTGTGGAATATCGAAACAACCTAGAGTACAGGTTGTAACTAAGAATAATGGAAACAAATACAGCTAAACTTTGTAACTAAGAATGATTGAAACAGAAACAGCTAAACTTTGTAACTAAGCATGATGGAAACAAAAACAGCTAAACTTTGTAACTAAGAATGATTGAAACAAAAACAGCTAAACTTTGTAACTAAGAATTGACTATCATGTTATGGACACCATCTTGAACAACTGTTGATTATTCAATGTCGAAATAAGCTTGTTTAAACTTTACCTTAACTGTTGGGTATTTTGGAATGATAGTGGTACTATTAGATTTGTATCGTTATAAAGGTGCATTTTCATTAAGAAAAACATGAGTTAACATTAATTTGACGGTCATTTTGAAAATATATCCAAACATGAAGGTTCAATATTTCTGGATGATACATGCATGATATGCATGTGACACGCTGTCCTGTCGAGTCTTAATGCTCTGACATCTTTAGGTACTCCGTGGTGGTCTCCTGACAGCAACAATAATACACAGCTTTATCCATTGTTGACAGCCGATATAATAAATATTGTATAAGATACGCTTGTTTATAGGCCAGATATTTCCGTCGAGGCTATGCCTATTTCTTTAATGAGTATGTATATGTTGAGCAGCAATGACGGGTGTGGCGCCTGACAGAGTATGCTTACTCTTTTTGACACTTGATATGAATTGTTTACTCGCTTTTGGTTAATATACTTCTTCATATGAAAAGCTACTTCCTATGTTTCACCATTATGTTGTTTCGAATTTTGGGTTTCGTTTTTGCAGTTAAAGGCCATGGACTGTGCCTCTCAAATGTGCGTAAAAATGACTTTTCGTAGCACGACCTGGAGATTACTTTTTTTGACGTGGAATCTATTCCTATATGTTATAGCTATGTTAAATCCATGTTCCCACTTTCAGAAAGTGCCACAACTCTATGAAACTTTCAGGATTTGTTGAATATATGGTGCAGTCTCCCAAGATGTTATAAATTTTCCTATGCAAATATGAAATATTATGAATGTTAGTTATACTAAGAGACAATTTAATTGTTATATTTCACATTTACCAGTATAGAATAGTCTTAATACATCAAACATACACCAATCCTCTTCTGAATCTGTCAGTTTCCAATTTGAGCCGTTCACACGACCAAAGTAATCAGTGAATAAAAAATTCGTGACATGACATGAGATAAGAACCTTTTCCTTTCTCTACTTTTATTACATTGAAAATAAACATTACTATCACATAAGCTTGAATTGGCAAGATCTATTTCCATCACCACAGTCCACGAGACTCGGCTGTTGTTTACCATAATACTATGTGGATGATAACATTTTCTCACTGGCTGTACGTAAACTAAACCTTTTCATACATGCTTCATGAACATTTCACTTTTAAACTTCTATTCCAAGCTTAAAAAATGGCATTTCCTATTGGAGGTGAAAGAAATAAGGGTGTGTGGAGGGGGGTGGGGTGTTATTTAGAGAAAAATGATAATGTTCAAAAGAATGTGCTTAGACTTTGTCTTTAATGGAATTTCAGGAGGACAGAAGAGGTAGGTGAAATTCTCAGATTTTCTAAATGGAAAAGTGCTGTCCACAGGGGATGTGCCAACTTCTTAAGCAGTCAACAAGGATGAGCACATTCACGAGCAACGACTTGATAATCTTCCATACATATCCCTTCTACTTTTCTTTGTTTTCAACTTCGTTTTAATTTTCTAAAGTTGACAAAATAACATTGTAATAGAAATACCGAAATAGTTTTCTTCGTATAAAGCCATGTTCAAGATTGAGAGAGAAACTAGCTCATGTGAACCGGCCTTTAGAATTCTGTCGATGAAAAGACTGGCGAAAGCAGAATATCGATTGACAGGTGTCAAGTTAGCATCTGTTCAGTAGGAAACTTAGAATTTAGTTACCAAAACTATTCTTTACATGTATTACTCGAGTCCACATTTTACGCGCTACGTTAATTATCCAAATGGAGTTTTACGTTCGTAAGAAAAAGCTACACCGATTTGTGGTAATCGGGTGAACGAGGTAAATACAATCTCTGAATCATTTCTATAAGCTGTTTTTCTGTATATATCATGTATAAGCATGTGCTGATGTGCTGCATATTAGTTTAATGTGTGTATTTCAATTTTCTCGCTGAAACGTTTGTTCAGACGGTGTCGCCCCAAAGTAGTTCCCTTGTTTAAAGCTGCCATGAGCCATATACCTCCAGTGTATTACCAGCCTATGAAATTTAGTGTTACCTACGTATGACATTTAGTTTCCCAGTAA
>NW_008709898.1:61752-64383 GCF_000327385.1 Lottia gigantea | reverse complement strand
TATTGCAATCTTGTCATGATAGAAAATACTAGGAATCATAAGTTTATTTTAACAATTTCTTCAACAATTTCCACAACATTGCTTCAAATCAAATTCTTTATATCTGTCCTGCTTATAGCCCACAATACCTTCCCCTATCATCTATCACTTGTAGGTACGTGTCTTAGTATTACGCATGTGTGGCAGGGTGCATTTTAAAAGAAACTTGGTTGTTTTATTTATTTGTTGTCTTATCTTAATGCACCGCTACAGTTTTAATAAGCATATAATTACTTTACACTGACTTAATACTGTACTAATGTTCTTGTTATAGCACATTTTATGCTTGAATGTCCATTATACGCGGATTTAAGAACATATTAGTTTGATACAATTATCGATAACGACGTAATTGACCATTTACCAGCCGCTGAGAAATTAGCAATATTACTTGTACAATTTCCTCGTACAAGTGCTAAATCATAGGGCACATCTAAACCGAGAAGTTTAAATTTCTCCTCGCTTGACAATTCTGTTTTACTGTTGAGAAGATTTTTACTTTCAGTTGCCATTTTGTCTAGCACGTGTGTGACGTACGGTACGCAGTAGAGGGACATAACTCTTGCAAGTTATAACCAATTTTATTTATTGTGTAGTACGGTTCTGATCGTTTGTAGCCTACTTGGTATTTATTTTCTTCCAGATTTGACCATAAAACTAGTTTCGAATTTTTTTTCGATTGGCCATTCCGGATTTTATCAGAAACCTTTTTCGTTTAACAAGTCGTTTTTGTGCAGTTGGGCACGATGCGGCAAGTTGGGCAATGCGACAAAACGAACCCACCGGTCGATAGTCCCTTTCAATCCGTTATTAGTTGTTGTTACTAGCTCTCAATATATAATGTTTATGATTGTATTATTTGCTTGAGAACGGTGAGAGAACACGTCGCAGTCAATAAATATAGTAATTGTATGTCCATAAAGTTTGTTTTCCTTATATTGATCAATTATTAAATGCCCAGGAAAGATATTTTAGAGGTAAACTATGGTGTACCTCAGGCAAATGCTTTACGGAAAGGGTAATTTGTTAATAGATAGGCCTCTTGGTCGCACTGCTTCGTATTGAAAGCAGTACTTACGTGAGGAACCACGGGAAGGTGGACCTATATCTCCTCCCATATTATTTACCACTCAGCTTCACCAGTCGTCAGACTAGGTGGGAGACCTTCCAGCACTTCCCGCCCAGTTTTCACCACTGGGTCTCTTCGGTCGTCAGACAAGGTAAAGTGGTCCCTACAGCCTAATCACTATTAATTCATTTTACCTACTCACAGCTGCTGGATCGTCCAAAATCCGAATGATAAGGTTAGGATTACCCTACGGTCGTCCAGCCCAGCAGCTCTTATGGGGCCCATGTTATTATTTACCAGTCGTCAGACAAGGTGGGAGACCTTTCAGCACTTCCCACCCAGTAATCACCACTGGGTCTCTTCGGTCGTCAGACAAGGTGGAAACTGGGGTGGAGAAAGAAAGGGCACGTGGAAGAATAGAGGGTGAAGCCTCTGTGCCCGTAGAAAACTGAGAATGATGAAGACTGCTAAGGGGAGAAAGGGCACGTAGAAGAATTGAGGGTGAAGCCTCTGTGACAGAAGATAAAGAATAGAGGCCAGAAGATGAATGATGACAAATGACCTGTTTCCTACGCTTCTTGGGTTGTTGATTATCCGACTCAGCAACCAGTGCATTATTTCGGAGTGGTCAAGTAGTCAAGTAGAATTTCATCTCCTGGAAAAATTACCTTGGTCGCTGTGTAGACTATGACCGGTTTGCCATCCCCAAAGATGTCAATGGGATTACCTTTGACGTTGGGGCAACAGGCGCTGTGGTTAATCAGCCGCCCCGTGTGGCCATCGTCCGTGGAAGCATCTCTGTAGTGCCACTTATCACCAAACCGAAACTTAATCATGTAGCCCATGCCTCCATCAGAGCCTGCATAATATTTGGCATCCCCCTCCTTGCCGGAAAGATACTGTCCGCCATTATCAATGACCACCTGACCTTTCGTGTGCCTCTGCATAGCGAAAACTCCATTTCCTCGGTTTGGTAGTGGGTCTTTCTTAAACAAATCTAACCAGACATTAGATGTGATGACGTTTCGCAGGCGAGCCGGGTCAGTGGTCATTGTTAGGACATTTGACGAACGAGAGGGTTGATCAAAGTTCTTATTCAGAGTGAATATAAAACTTGCAATGGTCTGTATCTTTGCTGTGAGGTTTTTCAATTCTGGATATTGGTTGGGGAGAATTTTGACCAGTTGGGCTTTCGTGGACGTTTTAGAATGTCTGGTACATTCCACGAAATGTTGGAAGTACCTGTGCAATTTAAGGTCCCTTAGATAGGAGGTTACCGTCTTGATGATGATTTTGCCCTCAGGTGCCAACACACCCTTATCATCCACGCCACCTAGATGCTTGAACTCGGAGAGGTCCGTAAAGCTAGCAAAGACTGTGTATTGTTTGGGGATTTCTCTGTCATGGGCCACTGGGAACATATCGAGGGCTACTTTCTTTAAACGAAGCAAGCAATCCTCTTTCGTTAAATCCTCGGAGGCCCTCGAGGAAAGACTACTGCAGGGAGAAGGGGCACGTAGAAG
>NW_008709898.1:54100-54974 GCF_000327385.1 Lottia gigantea | reverse complement strand
CCTGAGTTATTGCCCTTGCTGATTTTAACAATTTGACCTACATAACTGAAGATTTCGGTTTATAGATTTCACAAATTTGACCTACAAAAAAAGCGGACTGTCCCTTTAACAAACTGGTGCAAACATTTGATATCGTTCTGATATGGTTTGTACATGTTGTAGGGTTCAAAACGAACTTTGCCTTCAATTCTAAAAATAGCGTCTAAATAATCGAGACTATAATTCGCACGTTTTCCGGTTTGTGGGAAAATACAGTTCTTTACGTTGGACCATTTCGTTTTTCGATGTTTTGCAATTAGGAATTCAGACTATGGAGAACAACAAATTTGGTAATGACTGTTTTATTGTATATTTTGTAACATTGTGTATGCATTTCATTGCTTTCGGATAGGTTTTTAGTTGTCAAATCTACCTTGCTTCGTGAGCCATAATAAGCCCTTTCGATTCGTTTTCATTCGCCTTCGTTCGTAACTTGCATTATTGGGATGTATAGTTCTATATTATATATGAGTACATTATTGGGATGTATTTAGAGTACATTATTGGGATGTATTTAGAGTACATTATTGGGATGTATTTAGAGTACATTATTGGGATGTATGTAGAGTACATTATTGGGATGTATTTAGAGTACATTATTGGGATGTATGTAGATTGCATTATTGGGATGTATTTAGAGTACATTATTGGGATGTATGTAGATTGCATTATTGGGATGTTTAGATTTAGGCCTACTTCGTTCGCATTATTGGGATGCTTAGATTTACTTCGTTCGCATTATTGGGATGCTTAGATTTACTTCGTTCGCATTATTGGGATGCTTAGATTTACTTCGTTTCGCACCGGTTTTGTACTTTTTGGCCTTTAGTGCATA
>NW_008709898.1:52384-54050 GCF_000327385.1 Lottia gigantea | reverse complement strand
CTTTAGCATTTGATTGCATCTCTCTGATATTTAGGGGGTTCACTCTGAATGCATCACACTGATATTTAGAGGGCATAAATCTGATGGCATCACTCTGATAATTAAGGGGGCATCACTCTGATATTTAGGGGCATCACTTTGATGGCATCACTTTGATATTTAGGGGGCATCACTCTGATATATTGGGGCATCACTCAGGTGGCATCACTCTGATATATAGGGGGTATCACTCATGTCATCACTTTGATATTTAGGGGGCATCACTCTGGATATTCAGGGGGCATCACACTGATATTTAGGTTCATCACTTTGATTGTTTCGTTTTGATATTAAGAGGGCATCACACTGATATTTAGTGGCATCACTCTAATATTTAATAGGCATCACTCTGATATTTAGGTTCACCACTTTAATTATTTCACTCTAATATTTATGGGTCATCACTCTGATATTTTGGGGCATCACTCTGATAGCATCACTCATATTTAGGGGGCATCACTCTGATATTTAGGAGGCATCACGCTGATATTTAGGAGACATCACTCTGATATTTAGGTTCATCACTTTGATTGTTTCACTCTGATATGTAGGTGGCCTCACTCTGATATTTAGGGGCATCACTTTGTTTTCAAGAGGGCATTACTCTGATATTTAGTGGCATTACTCTAATATTTAGGAGACATCACTCTGATATTTAGGTGCATCACTTTGATTATTTCACTCTGATATTGAGGGCGCATCGCTCATATATTAAGGTGCATCACTTTGATTATTTCACTCTGATATTTAGGGGGCATCACTCTGATATTTTGGGTCATCACTCTGATGGCATCACTCTGATATTTACTCTTTATTACTCTCATGTGTTCGATCTTGCCAGTGGCATAAGACTTGCAAAACATTTGCCAATGACATAAGTTCCTTAAAAGAACAGAGGCCGTATATTTCTAGAAATTTTAATAAAATATATACAATTTGATTTGATTCACAGATCGTTAAAATTTTTAATTTTGGCATTTTGAGAGCACCACTCTGATGTATGGGGGACATCACTCTAGCACTTAGTGAGCACCACTCTAGCATTTAGGGGGCCTCAGTCTTGCTCTCACGCTGATCTTTAGGGGCATCACTCTGTGATGTATTTGAGCATCACTCTGATATTTAGCGTGCATCACTCTAGCATTTAGGGGGCATCAGTGCGATGTATATGGGCATCACTTCGGTATTGTTGTTATCATGACAAGGTAATCCCTTGCTTCAATGCAATAAGTTAATCCCCCTTCCCCCTTTAAATGTCATTGGTTGCAAACTAAAGATTGACATGTCCACAGCCAATCTCATTGGTTTACATATTAAGGAAGTCTGGCTACATGCATAATATATCAGACACTATGATATCCAATCACTACTTGAAAACCTTCCTCTGATTATCTTAAATAGGTAATCTCCCTTCTTAAGACACGTTCAATGATAAGTAATCATGATTGAGAGTAAACCAGGTTCTCTATATACACTTGAGGCAGACCTGGATAACAGAGAAAAAAAATAAAAACGCACCCGTATCATTAATTCTTTTCAAATGCACACCGTCGGCCTGAAAGATTAACGATATGCACGGATGTCTGGGTTTATTTTGCCTATAAACTGCACAGTGCAATTGAATAGT
>NW_008709898.1:34028-35403 GCF_000327385.1 Lottia gigantea | reverse complement strand
AGAATATTGATTGACAAGTGTCAAGTTAGCATCTGTTCAGTAGGAAACTTAGAATTTAGTTACCAAAATTATTCTTTACATTTTACGCGCTACGTTTATTATCCAAATCAATCATTTTATGAGCAACTTTTTTGTGTGTAGTTCAATTTTCTCGCTGACACGTTTGTTCAGACGGTGTCGACCCAAAGTAGTTCCCTTGTTTAAAGCTGTCATGAGCCATATACCTCCAGTGTATTACCAGCCTATGAAATTTAGTGTTACCTACGTATGAAATTTAGTTTCCCAGTAAATAACCAAACCCGTTATTTGTATTATTGTATAAAACCCTTCTTGTTATATTTTCAGTTTTTATGGCTTATATTACAGACTAAATAACCAAAATAATAACCTACCCTAAGAGGGGTTTAAAGGATACTAATTATAATTAGTTACTTCTATTTTAACATCTAATTATATTATTCTGAAAATGATGATTACATTATTAAAACCTTTTCTTACTACATAAGAACTAAAATAATGAATAGATTTAATAAGCCGGACTCTGACATGAGTCAATATAAATGGCTACTAAGGCAAATTATACCCTCCCAAAACACACATACCTGTAAATTGCTGAAAATAGCAAAGTACTAAAAATATAAGGTATTCCAAAAATCAACAACAAGGAAACAGATTGATATAGAGATCAATCTAAAGTGTTGTTGATATCTAGAAAACTATATTATGAATAAGCAAGGAAGAGTTTGGATGTTTCCAAGAGATACAGAAATTGACACCAAGGACCTTCAAATTGACCAACCAGAAGCCAGAAAGTACACTGAGACATTGTTAGTAAAGTGACATCAATTAGTAATAATTGTAATCAGTGCTCAGGTGAATGAAGTAAAACCTAGTAAACACATCTAACCTACAAGCTGTGTTTGTAAACAGGTCAAAAATGCCGTCTGCTACACTTCAAATGACGATGAAGATGGGTGGTGAAAGACGAACCAATGAATGTAGCTTTCATTTTGACATGCAAGAATGAAAATGATATCCACTTAATCATTAGCCAAGGATCTTTTCATTCAAACGGCACTTATTGTAGAGTAACCAATATTGTCATATACAACCTTATATAATAAACTATCAGGCTTTGCACGGACTCTCATACACAAGCATACTTATACATACTCACATGACAAACCAACGCGAACATCAAGACACTAAAATAACAATACTTTTATTACATGATAAATATATCTACAATACATAAGTTTGGGCGAGCCATAAATATAAATTTGGGCGACCTAATGCGTTTGGGCGATTAGAATCAATAATTTTGCGAAAATGTGTACCAATGAGATTTGCTGTGGACATGTCAATCTTTAGTTTG
>NW_008709898.1:32073-33033 GCF_000327385.1 Lottia gigantea | reverse complement strand
AAAAGAGATAGGTCTATATCATGATAAACATGTTTTTTTTATTATTCGCAGATTTTTTCTGCTACGCTAAAAGTGCTAGTGTCAGTTTGTTTCATAATATCTGGAATCTTGTCAAAGGTGGCGTTAAATACAAAACAGAACAAACTCATTTCGTTTCCAATGCCAATTGTTTTACATTCACTCATCTCGTTGCACTTTTCAATACATTGGTCTTCATTTAACTCATACGACATGAAGATGATTGGTGTATCGTAATGATAACATTCTATAGTACCAAAAAACACGGCAGCAGCGGAACATCTGATATCGTTAGCACAGCTTTCATCACATATCGCTGAATCAGATATTGATCTTTCTAAGTAGGGTTTGGGAAACAAAGTTGTTTTATTTGTAAACTTGTATCGACAATCTGAAAAATGAAATGAATGGAATGTTACGTCTTACTTTTCTAATTGGGCTAATGGAGACGGACAACGCCATGCAGTGTACAATGAGGGAAATTTTGTACTTGTACCCACATTCTAAAATATCAATGACAAAATTTGAAAAATGAAATGAATGGAGTTTTACGTCCTACTTTTCTGCACCATGTGGGCTAATGATTAAAGACGGGCAACGCCATGCAGTGTGCAATGAGGGGAATTTTTTACCAGGACAGCGGCATTAATCTACTCTTGTTCGATTTCCAACTGTCGAGATATCTTTAACGTGTACAGCCTGTAGCAAATGGGGCCACAGTTTATTGTCCCATCTGAACGACTAGACGAGCGAGGAGAGATTGGTAAATTTACTTTTTTTAATTTGTACTTACTGCAATCGTCACCGAATGTGTTTGGTGGACAGTTACATTTTAATGTTCCATTTTCTGCCGTCAATATTCTACCATTTTTACAATCTGGAATAAGCACTAACAATGATACAAATAGTGATAAACTCAAAAACTATTTTAATGATGGTAAA
>NW_008709898.1:0-1109 GCF_000327385.1 Lottia gigantea | reverse complement strand
GCTCTGGAGACAGCTTCAGAGTATTCCTAGCTACCAACATACCAAGCCCGCGACAACAAAACGTGGAGATTCAGCAGGGTCTTGCGAACTTTGTTAGGGATGGGGTTCCAGTTCACGAGACCCGCGTTTTCCCCAAACATCACCCCTAAGATTTTTATCTGGTCTTTAATGTGTTTCTACCACAAGCTCGGAACATTGGCCGACATACTATGATAGTGTGATGTTATAGAAACTAATCCGTTATAGACGTCCCAATATTATCAGAAGATTACTAAATTAATCCACTTCTATCTGTTATTATCTTATTCAACTGTCAGCTGGACATCTCATTTTAATTCGCTTTAATCTTTTTATGTTTTAATTGTCGATTGTTCTACTTAATCTTTTATGTGTTATAATTATCAATTGTTAATTAATTAATGTCAATGCACCAACTTTAATATAAATACGGAATGATATGATATCAGGGGCAGCACGAGAACCCAGTGGGAGCAAGAGCTCACGCTCTTGATCTCATTGATTCCGTGTACGCCGACCATTTGAAGATCTACACCGATGGTTCCAAGAGTAGTACCGCAACAGGATACGGTTTGTGCATCCCAGCAAAAGGCATCCGCATCAGTAAAAGGATCCCCCCGCACTGTTCAGTGTTCACAGCAGAACTTTTTGCCATCAGGGACGCGGTAGCATGGCTGTCCGTCAATCACACGGAGCATGCCGCGATTCTATCCGACTCGCTAAGCAGCCTCCAATCTATTTTTCTCACCTCTTCTAATTGCAGGTCAGAAGTTATTTCCGAAACAAGAAGAATGATCCACAACTACCAAACCAACAACAACCAGAAGATTGAATTAGTATGGGTTCCATCGCACGTCTCCATTCCTGGCAACGATCAAGCAGACCGTTGTGCCAAGGAAAGTCTGAGTCTGGAGGATATCGAGCCTGTAGAATACTCCTATTCGGAGTTCTGCAGTATCGTATCTTCTAGGATCAACCAGAAATGGTCTGACATGTTACGGAACCTCGACACCGCAAGATACCAGATTGATCCGAAGATACCAAACCAAACCAAACCAAACCATCCATGTGTAGCCATCTGCAAAGTGGCA
>NW_008709897.1:0-2108 GCF_000327385.1 Lottia gigantea | reverse complement strand
ATTAAAAACAATTAGAGAAAAAAATACATTTTTTTTTAGTTAGAAGGAACTACTGCACAAAATGTGCTTATACACAAATATATTTCAGTCTTGCAAAGTTACAAAGCTACAAAGCTGAAATATTGCACACATGGGCACGTGGGCCACCTAGACATTTGCAAAGAAACAGAACTGAAAAATCTCCCATAGGGGAAAGTTAGCTCAGGAAAAGTTGCCGATATTCTGCTCTTGTAGGCCATATAGACTGAAAACGTCCAATACCTAACTTTGCCAAATAAACCGATTTGGCCCATGTTTTGGACTTTTCCTACTGTTTGCACCCCAAGGGCCCGGAAAAACACTTAAAACCCAATTAAAAACAATTAGAGAAAAAAAATACAGATTTTTTAGTTACAAGGAACTACTGCACGAAATGTGCTTATACGCAAATAAATTTTTATCTTGAAAAGTAAGAAAGCTACAAAGCTGACATTTTGCACACATGTCCACGTGGGCCACCTAGACATTTGCAAATAAACAGAACTTAAAAATCTCCCATAGGGAAAAAGTTAGCTCAGGAAATTTGCCGATATTCTGCTCTTTTAGGCCATATAGACTGAAAACGTCCAATACCTAACTTTGCCAAATAAACCGATTTGGCCCATGTTTTGGACTTTTCCTACTGTTTGGACCCCAAGGGCCCGGAAAAATACTTGAAACCCAATTAAAAACAATTAGAGAAAAAAATACATTTTTTTAGTTACAAGGAACTACTGCACGAAATGTGCTTATACGCAAATAAATTTTTATCTTGCAAAGCTACAAAACTATAAAGCTGACATTTTGCACACATGTGCACGTGGGCCACCTAGACATTTGCAAAAAAAGACAGAACTGAAAAATCTCCCATAGGGAAAATGTTAGCTCAGGAAAAGTTGCCGATATTCTCCTCTGTTAGGCCATATAGACTGAAAACGACCAATACCTACTTTTTCTACTGTTTGCACCCCAAGGGCCCGGAAAAACACTTAAAACCCAATTAAAAACAATTAGAGAAAAAAATACATTTTTTTAGTTACAAGGAACTACTGCACGAACGAAATGAGCTTATACACAAATAAATTTTTATCTTGCAAAGTTACAAAGCTACAAAGCTGAAATTTTGCACACTTATGCACGTGTGCCACCTAGACATTTGCAAAAAAACAGAACTGAAAAATCTTCCATAGGGAAAAAGTTAGCTCAGGAAAAGTTGCCGATATTCTGCTCTTTTAAGTAGTACTAGAGCTTTCAATCAGGTCGCATAAAAGGGGATTTCCCCATTCCATTTCATTTCATGGGGAAAATGCGACCTAAATTGAAAGCTCCCATAACATAAAAGACCTAAATTCCCTACATTTTATAAATTCTTACACCTAAATTCCCTATATTTCATAAATTCTTACAGCCCTACATTTCATACACCAAAAACACCTTCAATCAATTTCCTACATTCCATCAAAAAAAGCAAATTTTAAACCTTAAAAATGTCAAATAAAAGACTAGATCCAATCTTTAGATTATACGATCCAATTCGTTATTCATTTAACAAGAAAAAAGAGGATTATATTATCATCTCACCCACTGTTGGTTCTAAATCTCAATTGAATGATGGTGGTAGAATTACGTTCGAAATAAATTCATTATCGAATTGGTTGCTTCTTTCCGATGCTTATTTCAGATGTGATTTCAAAATCAAAGAAGCCACTCAGAATCAAGTTCCACAAACAAATACAACGTTAGAAAACAATTTCTTTCCATCTTTATTTAGCGAGATGGTTTTGGAAGCTGGTTCAAATCCGATAGAAACAATCAAACATCCTGGGGAATTCGACACAATGTTGAAAACAGTTTTATATCCTAAAGATTTCGATTCAGTTTCAGGCTGGATACCCGATGTTGGTGATGGAAGTATTTTAAAAGAACCGGTAAGAAATCTTGCAAATGATGCCGATTTAGCTAGAGTGAGAGTTGTTGCTCGAAACACGATAGAAAGAGTAGGACGAGCAGTTAATCATGGATTCGAAAAACGAGTACTTCAGTATAATAATGTTGTTGAGAATAATAGGTGGGGTAATTACGTAAATTGG
>NW_008709896.1:7648-8457 GCF_000327385.1 Lottia gigantea | reverse complement strand
CATGGATGAACTGTTAAAATAATATTTTAATTGTACATACCATATATAGGTCTCTACCTGTCAAACTAGCATATTCTCTTTCGTTTTTTAAATGAATATTAACATACAAGTATGTTTGCTTAAATGCAATGAAATATTGCTGATGTTTTTAATGAAAATTTCTACACCTGTTACATTTAACTGTGGGGTAGTCTCTTTAAACATTCCATTAAAACTAGATGATAAAACTCTCACAAAAATATATCTTCACTTTAAACTCTCGTCAACTTTACCACCCTGAAAACTTGACAATGACAAACTTGAGTTTGATTAAACCAAATAAATCATGGTACATTCTTCACTATGTGTTAAAAGTCAATAGAACTAAATGAATAGAACTCGTCTCCAAATGTAGACATGAGAATAAGTTCTTCTTTTAACTTCAGTAGGGATGCAGGCTCATATAGGTCCGTTGTCTGAAGATTGCATAGCGTGAAACTCTGAGTAACAACATGTTTTTATTAGGTTCTGTTTTAACATTTCTATATCTCTCTACAATTGATGTATTGAGCACTATTTTAACAGTGGTATTTCTATATCACTCTACAATTGATGTATTGAGTACTATTTTAACAGTGTTATTTCTTTATCACTCTACAATTGATGTATTGAGCATTATTCTAACAGTGGTATTTCTATATCACTCTACAATTGATGTATTGAGCACTATTTTAACAGTGGTATTTCTATATCACTCTACAATTGATGTATTGAGAACTATTTTAACAGTGGTATTTCTATATCACTCTACAATTGATGTATTGAGCACT
>NW_008709896.1:0-1303 GCF_000327385.1 Lottia gigantea | reverse complement strand
TATTCTTCTAGTTTGATAATGGAATAATACTCACAGACAATGTATTCAGTGTACAATGTGCGAGATTTTGACTCAACAAGGCTAACACAATGACAAGGCAAATTTTCCATGTCGGTGTCTCCAACCTTCATCACTGACGATGAAAAATCCAAAGGAATCATCTCCAATCTCTAAATATAGGCCTACTAAGATATAGAAAACTCTAGACCTTCAGGTTACAAGTATGTAACTAATTCAATAAGATATCACTGCCCCTGTTGAAATGAGAGAAACTTATTAACTAAGATATAGAAAACTCTAGACCTTCAGATTACAAGTATGTAACTAATTCAATAAGATATCACTGCCCCTGTTGAAATGAGAGAAACTTATTAACTAAGATATAGAAAACTCTAGACCTTCAGATTACAAGTAGGTAACTAATTCACTAAGATATCACTGCCCCTGTTGAAATGAGAGAAACTTATTAACTAAGATATAGAAAACTCTAGACCTTCAGATTACAAGTAGGTAACTAACTCAATAAGATATCACTGCCCCTGTTGAAATGAGAGAAACTTATTAACTAAGATATAGAAAACTCTAGACCTTCAGATTACAAGTATGTAACTAATTCACTAAGATATCACTGCCCCTGTTGAAATGAGAGAAACCTATTAACAGTCCCTAGAATATTGAAATATGAAATGTTGACTTAATCTGAGTGAATATTGACTACATCTATCTATCTATATACAAAGTCAACAAAATCTTGACTGAGAAATTTTATACTCTGATAATGTTTAGGGTATTTGAGGAATTTGAGTAAGATAGGAGATTATACAAGATTGTTGTTTTAAATATTAAAGGGATGCTGTCGTCTAGAAGGTTGTTTTCAAAGGCGACTATTTAAGGTTTTATTTAAGTTTACAATTGTTGTTTTAAATATTAAAAGTCATCTAGAAGGTTGTTTTCAAAATTATAGTAATATCATCTTGGGCGAATGTCAAGAGGTTTGTTAGCATCAATTTGCATAATTGAGTCAGATGTCTGTGGTTCCTGCAATACCACTAAATCATGGCACTTCATGACGTCACTATTGCAAAAGTTGCTAATAATATCTAAGGGCCTTTGTTATAGTGAAGTCATAACACACTACGTTTTAATGGCATTGCAGGAACCACACGGGTCTGATTGAAAATTGAAATGGTGCAAATTGATGCTATCAGTGTCCTTGATACACATAAAATTTAAGAAACCTGTTGATTTATTTGATTTACCAGTTGATAGAGCTTAATGTCAGCTATCTATATCACTTAACAAC
>NW_008709895.1:47645-49471 GCF_000327385.1 Lottia gigantea | reverse complement strand
TGAAATATATCAATATCCAAGTAAAAGAAATAACTGGTAAAATATATCAATACACAAGTAAAAGAAATAATTAGTGAAATATATCAATATTCAAATATAAGAAATAATTGGTGAAATATATCAATACACAAGTAAAAGATATAATTGGTGAAATATATCAATATCCAAGTAAAAGAAATAATTGGTGAAATATATCAATACACAAGTAAAAGAAATAATTAGTGAAATATATCAATATTCAAATATAAGAAATAATTGGTGAAATATATCAATACACAAGTAAAAGATATAATTGGTGAAATATATCAATATCCAAGTAAAAGAAATAATTGGTGAAATATATCAATACACAAGTAAAAGAAATAATTAGTGAAATATATCAATATTCAAATAAAAGAAATAATTGGTGAAATATATCAATATCCAAGTAAAAGATAACTGATTTGATATATCAATAACCAAGTTAAAGAAGTAATTGGTGAAATATATCAATAACCAATAAAAAGATAACTGATTTAATATATCAATAACCAAGTAAAAGATATAATTGTTGAAATATATCAATAGACAAGTAAAAAATATAATTGGTGAAATATATCAATATCCAAGTAAAAGATAACTAATTTAATATATCAATAACCAAGTTAAAGAAGTAATTGGTGAAATATATCAATTCACAAGTAAAAGATATAATTGGTGAAATATATCAATATCCAAGTAAAAGATAACTGATTTAATATATCAATAACCAAGTTAAAGAAGTAATTGGTGAAATATATCAATAACCAATAAAAAGATAACTGATTTAATATATCAATAACCAAGTAAAAGATATAATTGGTGAAATATATCAATACACAAGTAAAAGATATAATTGGTGAAATATATCAATAACCAAGTAAAATAAATAATTGGTGAAATATATCAATACCCACGTAAAAGAAATAATTGGTGAATTATATCAATACCCATGTAAAAGAAATAATTGGTGAAATATATCAATACCTAAGTAAAAGAAATAATTAGTGAAATAAATCAATACCTAAGTAAAATATATAATTGGTAAAATATATCAATACACAAGTAAAAGATATAATTGGTGAAATATATCAATATCCAAGTAAAAGATATAACTGATTTAATATATCAATAACCAAGTAAAGGATATAATAATTGACGAAATATATCAATATCCAAGTATAGATTTATATTGATTGAAATTATTCATCATAAAAAGTAAATAAATTTTAAGAATGAATATCATATGAACTGCATGAATGATACCGATACAAAATATAGTTGAATAAAACGTCATGTTAAACCAAAATAAAATAATCTCAAAGTATAATAAAAGTTATGGACAATTATAAATAAAAAATAGCTTACAACAATTTGAAGTATAAACGAATGATGAAATTTATTAAGTAATAATTTTTGAAGTTAAATTTAAAATTAATATAAGAAATAGTAATTTAAATTCAGATAGCATAACAATACACTTTACAACGATATCTTATGATCAACACAGCTTAGTTAATACAGACTAACAATTGAAAAATGTAGCTCAAACAGGAATTAGCTCAAATGGGAATTAGACCAAACTCGAGGACATCTTTTAATACAAGAATTATTATCAATTGACTCCCAGATATCTTCCAATTTCTTCAGTTTAAATGAAACATAACTTCCCGTACTATTTTGAAGGGAAATAACGTAAAAGATATAACAGGTTATACATGATTTTTCCACTCAAATGAATTTTACAAAGAATACAAAATACAGATATTTCTGTATAAAGCGTTTTTGATGCAGTACGTCTCTGATTT
>NW_008709895.1:43337-47311 GCF_000327385.1 Lottia gigantea | reverse complement strand
ATATTGGTGAAATATATCAATAACCAGTAAAAGAATAATTGGTGAAATATATCAATACCCATGTAAAAAAATAATTATTGAAATATATCAATATTCAAATAAAAGGAATAATTGGTGAAATATATCAATATCCAAGTAAAATAAATAATTGGTGAAATATATCAATAACCAAGTAAAAGAAATAATTGGTGAAATATATCAATACACAAGTAAAAGAAATAATTGGTGAAATATATCAATATCCAAGTAAAAGAAATAATTATTGAAATATATCAATATTCAAATAAAAGAAATAATTGGTGAAATATATCAATACACAAGTAAAAGAAATAATTGGTGAAATATATCAATACACAAGTAAAAGAAATAATTATTGAAATATATCAATATTCAAATAAAAGAAATAATTGGTGAAATATATCAATACACAAGTAAAAGAAATAATTGGTGAAATATATCAATACACAAGTAAAAGAAATAATTGGTGAAATATATCAATACCCATGTAAAAGAAATAATTAATGAAATATATCAATATTCAAATAAAAGAAATAATTGGTGAAATATATCAATATCCAAGTAAAATAAATAATTGGTGAAATATATCAATAACCAAGTAAAAGAAATAATTGGTGAAATATATCAATACACAAGTAAAATAAATAATTGGTGAAATATATCAATAACCAAGTAAAAGAAATAATTGGTGAAATATATCAATACACAAGTAAAAGAAATAATTGGTGAAATATATCAATATCCAAGTAAAAGAAATAATTGGTGAAATATATCAATATTCAAGTAAAAGATATAATTGGTGAAATATATCAATAACCAAGTAAAAGAAATAATTGGTGAAATATATCAATATCCAAGTAAAAGAAATAATTAGTGAAATATATCAATACCCAAGTAAAATATATAATTGGTGAAATATATCAATACACAAGTAAAAGATATAATTGGTGAAATATATCAATAGACAAGTAAAAGATATAATTGGTGAAATATATCAATACACAAGTAAAAGATATAATTGGTGAAATATATCAATACCTAAGTAAAAGAAATAATTATTGAAATATATCAATACCCAAGTAAAAGATATAATTGGTGAAATATATCAATATCCAAGTAAAAGATAACTGATTTGATATATCAATAACCAAGTTAAAGAAGTAATTGGTGAAATATATCAATAACCAATAAAAAGATAACTGATTTAATATATCAATAACCAAGTAAAAGATATAATTGTTGAAATATATCAATACACAAGTAAAAGATATAATTGGTGAAATATATCAATATCCAAGTAAAAGATAACTAATTTAATATATCAATATCCAAGTAAAAGATAACTAATTTAATATATCAATAACCAAGTTAAAGAAGTAATTGGTGAAATATATCAATTCACAAGTAAAAGATATAATTGGTGAAATATATCAATATCCAAGTAAAAGATAACTGATTTAATATATCAATAACCAAGTTAAAGAAGTAATTGGTGAAATATATCAATAACCAATAAAAAGATAACTGATTTAATATATCAATAACCAAGTAAAAGATATAATTGGTGAAATATATCAATACACAAGTAAAAGATATAATTGGTGAAATATATCAATAACCAAGTAAAATAAATAATTGGTGAAATATATCAATACCCACGTAAAAGAAATAATTGGTGAATTATATCAATACCCATGTAAAAGAAATAATTGGTGAAATATATCAATACCTAAGTAAAAGAAATAATTAGTGAAATAAATCAATACCTAAGTAAAATATATAATTGGTAAAATATATCAATACACAAGTAAAAGATATAATTGGTGAAATATATCAATATCCAAGTAAAAGATATAACTGATTTAATATATCAATAACCAAGTAAAGGATATAATAATTGACGAAATATATCAATATCCAAGTATAGATTTATATTGATTGAAATTATTCATCATAAAAAGTAAATAAATTTTAAGAATGAATATCATATGAACTGCATGAATGATACCGATACAAAATATAGTTGAATAAAACGTCATGTTAAACCAAAATAAAATAATCTCAAAGTATAATAAAAGTTATGGACAATTATAAATAAAAAATAGCTTACAACAATTTGAAGTATAAGCGAATGATGAAATTTATTAAGTAATAATTTTTGAAGTTAAATTTAAAATTAATATAAGAAATAGTAATTTAAATTCAGATAGCATAACAATACACTTTACAACGATATCTTATGATCAACACAGCTTAGTTAATACAGACTAACAATTGAAAAATGTAGCTCAAACAGGAATTAGCTCAAATGGGAATTAGACCAAACTGGAGGACATCTTTTAATACAAGAATTATTATCAATTGACTCCCAGATATCTTCCAATTTCTTCAGTTTAAATGAAACATAACTTCCCGTACTATTTTGAAGGGAAATAACGTAAAAGATATAACAGGTTATACATGATTTTTCCACTCAAATGAATTTTACAAAGAATACAAAATACAGATATTTCTGTATAAAGCGTTTTTGATGCAGTACGTCTCTGATTTATTGCAATAGACTGATTCATTTCCAGCTAAATGTAGCAGAAAATCTGTTCAAGAATCAGGTTTAACAAAGCATTACATATATACTGAAGTAAAAAATAAAACCAAACCAGACCACCCAATGATTGAATTATTTAGAAACGTGTGTCCAAATACTTTATTTTACATTTGGCATAACGCAATTCACTTAATTTAATGCCTTGACATCTTTGATAGTTTTGGAAATTGGAGAGACAATTTCAGGTTTCATATTGCGAATAACAGACGATGGTAAAAGAACGGAATTATATTTTTATATTATATCTATCTATTGAGTAAATTGGTTTGTTAATATATTCCTTTATCTCTTCAGATCCTTCCCCGTGGTCACAGCGTAATTTCCCGCCATCATTTTGGAACAGTAGCTACCAACATACGGCAGCATCAGCAGCAGCAAGTCTAATGGCATCGCATCATGACTTTCAGTTTCCATCCAACTCATATATTCCTTCATCATTACATGGATTGTCAGGCTTACATCAGGATTCGTGGCCATATTCGTTTTCATCTCAATCACACGGTGTTCAATATCCACATAGACCTCTACATTATGACTTGTCATATCCTTCCATTGCCAGTACTAGTAGATTCAGTCAGAACTATGGTGCTCTGTTTATGCAACAATCAATGAGATCGAACCAGTTAAGTGCCCTCTCTGGACAATGTGATTTTACAAAAGGAAGTGATTCGACTAGATCTAGATTTGCTGATCCGAGATTAGCGAGTGATTTCCCTATAGGTCATACTGCTATTTCAGGTAAGTTCTTTTACAGTTTGAATTACTATTTTGACATTGGTGTCATTATAATTGTCTTGTAGCAAATATTTGAAAACGCTTATTTTCAAATTTTTAAACTGGCATATGCTTCTATGATTTTTTGGTATTTTCAGGTTTAGAGAGTTCCGTATCAGAGGCGGGAAAGGATCTGTATTGGTTTTAAAGTGGTCTTGATGTGGATTATCAAACACGTAACTTTATCGCAATTTACAGACATTTTCACGACATCAGCTATTGACTAAACTAAGCTCAGTAACAAAGACAAAGGATTGTGAGCATTTTCTCAACATCTAACACCAGCAAGTTTAATGATAGGATGTATTGCCAAGCTAGGCACCAAATAGGCTATAACAGTGTTAGCTTGTGGATTATCTTAGTCAAGGTAGAAAATGTGAACTATTTTCCCATAAAATACACAGTCCCGCCTTGTAGTTAATTCTGTTATTTTACAATTTAAAACAATATCATTTAGAGGTATGTATATTCATTACAGTAAATGTTATGGATGACTCAATACTGATGACAGTATAGCAAGGATGTGAAGATCCTTGATATATGACAAACAGTTTTCTGACTCTGCTTTCTGACTGTA
>NW_008709895.1:24083-43128 GCF_000327385.1 Lottia gigantea | reverse complement strand
GAAAATTATTGTTGTGAATAAATTAATGTACTCTTATTGTATGGTAAAAATATTGACCGTTTTGAATATATTACTAAACTCGTATTCTGTAAAACGGCTGACCATTGTGAGTAGTTTTGACCGTTGTGAATAAATTACACTGTTTATTTTCTATAAAATTTTGTACAATTTGAACTATAATGATACAGTGATATATTTCAATTCTTGGAGTTTACGTTCCAAATACGTAGATTGCTATGTAGGTCTATTCTAAAACAAAACTTCATATTTCAATAATTGAAATGATGTTTATCATACGTTGTCCACATTGTTTCAGATCAAAAAGTTTTTATCATACCCTTTGTACTTTTTTGTCCAATCCGTCACTGCCTTTTAACATCCCTTTTCATCCTTTTTTTATATGCATCAACTGTGATATTCTTGAAAATACAATGCTTGTATACGTATATAATATTGATATTTCTATATTGTGTAAAATGTTATAGAATTATTACCATTAGATTTTGTCACTTTATATTATGATTCGTGTTTTTTTACAATATATTTCGTAAGATGGTATCACTGTGAGATTTTAGGTTTTAGATTCTTGTCAATTTTCTAGGGTACTGTGACTGATTTTAAGTTTATTGTAGGTTAATTGTGTTTCCAGCTTCTAGGACTTTTGATCAACATTCCTTATCTCGATGCGAAGCTAAGAATCTGAGACCATTTAAAGGATGACGATACAGAGACAAACATGTGTAAGTGATTGAAAACTTCAAACTTGCCACCAGTAGAGAGTCAATTTTCTACCTCTTAAATCTGCCAGGAACATTTTATACGATGGAAGCACAGAGAACATTAAATTGATATAAAATACGAGAGAAATGCCTCGGGAAGAAAACCGACAAATTTATACTGTAAGTTTCGCCAAATAAAATTTACTTGTAAACGATGCAGAAAACAAGCAATAAAGATTCGTGTGATAATCTGGAGGAACACGTGTAGTCGAAGTAGATATCTACTTTAAACAATTACATTCAATAAAATCCAATTAAATCTTTGATAAATACAACGTGCTGTGTAAAACGAGAAGAAAAGTAGATTTTCACTAATTTCATTTGATGACTCGTCGTTGAAGTTAATGCAACAGGTTTAATTTCTTTTTCTAATATCATCAGTACAACATATTATATCCCTATCTTGAATTATTTCATCTTAGATTCTCGAAGGAACTGACCGTGAATCATAATGTTGCTTATCTTATAATGGTATATGATATTGGTTTCCAATGTTGATTCTGTGTTTTTCAATAATTTTTATAACAGATATATGATAGACATGTCTACGTTTTATACATTATTTGGATTTAGAAGAAAGATTTTGAAGACTTGTGAGACTGATTTCCTCCACACAGGAAAACATTCTGACCCTTCTCACAATAGTTACATATTACATATAAATACTTTTACTGAAAAAATAACACTGTTCACATTTCTTCTAGATTATTAATGTGCTTTTAGTTAACTTTGTTTTTTTTATATATGGGCTCAAATTCATCTTACCAGAACAGTATCTGAAATAACTACTATTCGGAAGAGCTTTTGTAGCAACATTTTTTGGAAGCGAGTGTGTATTTCTTTCAATCTCATAGTCGAAATATACGTTATTTGTCGTGCTTTCTTTCACTTTCGACAAAATTGTTTAAACAATCACAAGTTTCTTACAATAGATGGGTATATTTAGTATTATTTATGGCATTTGTTTTCTATATATATATGTTGACAAATGGTATCTGTTATTAATAAATATGATCAAACCAATTTGATTTCAAGCGATTTCATGAAAAATCACATTCAACCTAAATTCGTCTTTACTCAACATGATGTATTAAAGCGTTACTTTTTAGCCATGTGTTATACTTCTGCAATAAATTCAAAAATGTGTATCTATTGAGCAATTAACAATTATGGTGAAAATCTAATGGATTTCAATTGAATTATGGCGAAAATTGCGAATTGAGTATTGTTTTCACTCAAATATTGTGAAAATTTACTTACGAATTGCTTTCAATGAATTGGTGAAAATAACGTATTAAACTAAGCAATGTTTAAAATTAATATGAATAATGGTGAAACTTTACTGCAAATATATAAAAATGAAAATTTACTATATAAATTAAAAATTGTTTCAGTGAATTATGGTGCAAATTAAACACACGTACCGGTATCAATGAATTATATCAGAAAATTTACTACGAATGAAACATTTTTTCACTTAATTTTGGTCAAATATTAATTAAGCAATATATTCTCTGAATCAAAGTGCAAACTGACCATCGTATTGAAAAACATTACTTGCGAACGGTCCATTGTTTTTACTGAATAATTGATAAAATTACTTGAGAAAGGTTCAATGATTCCAGCGAATAATGAAACAAATATCATTGTGAAAATCATTTGCATTTTCGATGTTTTTCTCGGTGTTCGAATTAAAGAAAATTTGAAAGTGAATTGTTAACCACCCCTTAGTAAGGTATAACAAGTAATGGTTATCTGAAACTTACCCTGGTTCACTTACACACTAAACAATTAATGGTAGACCAAATTCATTAGAAAATGGAAAATAAACAAAAGCCAGACTCCAAGTTTCTATTAGACATGAAAATGGGGTAAACGAAATTTACGATTGATAAGACAGATGCTGTCTACAAATAACTTGTAATTATTAGTGTACATTGTTTAATTAACTGTGCTACGGAGACGCAAACCGGGTTTCAAAAATATCGTTGTGTCTTTCTTTAGCAACCTTCTTCGTGTAGTAAACTCTGACTCTGTATTCTGATTGATATTCCATTTATTTGAATGACGTAAAAATCATGAATAAATATAAAACCACATTAAAAGATAATTAAAACTTAAAATAAACAAAACATTTGTAAAAATCAATAATTGACTTAATTATCAAAACAATGGGGAATTTAAAACTCTTGATATTAAAAAGTGTATGCTTCATTTGATAAAGTTATATGATATAATATGATGTTCTCACTTTGTTCTCACTGACATTAAAAAATGTTATGATATACGTTGTATGTGAGAGTCTGATCTTAAAACTAACATTCAAACTATTTTATGACTGAGGAACCACAATTTGCCCAATCGATGTATTTAATTTTTCCGATAATTTCGTCTAAAAACTAATTCTGTTTTTTGTATACTTTTCTCAAGACTTTTGATCAAATATAAAAATACCTGAAATATCTTGGAAGGAATTGTTTGTGAGATATTAAGTAAGGATAAGTAATAGTTAGTCTTTATCAAGTATTCAATATTTAAATACGATTCCACCAATCTTTTCCACTCAACAAGTCACACGTACATTCTAAAGAATCAACCGTCCCATGCTCGCATCTCTCTCGTTTATTTCTAACATCAAAAGGATTTTCATGATTCCGACCATCACCGATTTATCTTGAATTGTTTAACCCCTCCATCCACCATCCTCTTAAATAAATTTGAACATTAAGAAAAGTTGTTGATTTAGGTTTACGATGAGAGATGTTTGATTGTATTGACTATACGGGTACAATCAACTATTATTTCTGTAGTAAGAGATGAGTGAGTGTTGTTATTTACCTGTAGACGGGGATGTTAAACGGACATTGTGTAAGATGAGGAAGAATTGGTTGGCTAGTTAAACTATTGAGTGATGCGGATTACTTTAAATCAACATGACACTAGGTTTGTGACTAGATGAAACTTGGACAAGGCTGTATTTGTGTGGAAGAACTTATTGATCTGACAAGATACGAGCCTAACATAACTTACTCACTATACACTGCTCAAAAACAAAGAATAGAGAAATAGAAAATAAATACATGTAAACACAACAAATCTCAAATGGCGGCAATCAAATAAACAATGTGATCGTCTTTAATTCTAAATATAGCATGGATATTGCTGGTCTGCAGATCTCTTTTCCTTTTATGAAATTCCAGATTAACCTTGTGAGATGTAGTTGGATCCTATATAGTTCATCTTAATTATGATTTACATATTCATTTATTCGAACGGCATTTCACCAATGTTTTTATAAAAGATATATATTATAATATCAGCGTCGTTATTGGGAAATGAAACATGGAAATCAAAGTCGGTTTCAGTCTTTTCATTTCATTTCAAGGTTACAGAGGATTGAGTTCCTATTTAAAGAAGTTAAAGTAGAAGAGATTAGATGTTTAACTGTAAATTGCTAATCACTAATTAGTTATCTCTTGGAAAGGGTAAAATTCATTTTAACATTTGTTCTACAAATCATATTGTAAGGGAGCGGTCGTTCATTTAACCAGAAATTATGGTTTCCACTTGAAAACCCCAGGGAGCAAAAGTCACCGAGCAATACGGGAATGTTCTCATTATTTACTTTTGACTTGTTGGCTTCTAAAATTCATTTCAGGATAATTCGTTAGCAAACAAAGTTTTTGGGAAGCGTGGGGTTGCTCAGTAGTACAATTTTACAGTGTGCTTTTCAGTAAGTAGATGACATTTATAAAGCTGTGAGGGCGTCCCAAAACAAAATTGGATTGTTGGCGTTCGGTTTAAATCAAAGTGAAGTTACACGACTAAAGTTTACTCTAGCGAAATGAATGACCAAGACTTAATTGGGGATCCACCTTTTCGACATTTGAGAATGACGACTGACTATACTTTCGACTTACAGACAGAAAACAAACACATTAGTGGTTTAGCTAAACGTTTTAAAGTTAAGGTCCTCTAAATAGTACATTTCTAATAAATAAACAATAAGAGACGCATATAAATCATTATACAGAGTGACGGAGTATACTCAGAGTTTTTCAAACTAGACTAAGAAGGACCAGAAAATGATGTCGGATTGCGCAGAATGTCGGAATACTCAGATGTCGGATATCACAGAGTACACTGTATTTGAAGATGAGGAAGATTCTCTTCGACTTTTTACAATGATATCAACTTGTATACAAAGTACAGTAGTCTATATAATTACATGTAAAATAAACTCAACTTGTATACAAAGTACAGTATTCTATTTAGTTATTATAAACTCAACTTGTATACAAAGTCGAGTAGTCTATATAATTTCTATAAACTCAACTTGTATATAAAATACAGTAACCTATATAATCATTATAAACTCAACTTGTATACAAAGTACGGTATTCTATATAATCATTATAAACTCAACTTGTATACAAAGTACAGTATTCTATATAATTATTATAAACTCAACTTGTATACAAAGTACATTATTCTATATAATTATTATAAACTCAACTTGTATACAAAGTACGGTATTCTATATAATTATTATAAACTCAACTTGTATACAAAGTACGGTATTCTATATAATTATTATTAACTCAACTTGTATACAAAGTACATTATTCTATATAATTATTATAAACTCAACTTGTATACAAAGTACAGTATTCTATATAATTGTTATAAACTCAACTTGTATATAAAGTACAGTAGTCTATATAATTATTATAAACTCAACTTGTATATAAAGTACAGTAGTCTATATAATTATTATAAACTCAACTTGTATATAAAGTACAGTAGTTTATAAAATTATTATGAGCTCAACCTTTTTGTAAAGTACAGTAATCTATATAATATAATAAACTTGTATATTAAGTACAAATCTTATGTAAAGTACAACGTGTATATAAAGTACAATAATCTATAGAAACATATAAAAAATCATTATTTGATATTGTGGTCTGCAGAATATTATCAAAATTCACATCAAAATGGAGAAATTCTCCTGAAAACCACTTTACTGTCTTTTTTTTTATTTAGCTTCCTTTTCGTGAGGTTTGACCGATTCTTTAATGTTTTGTCTGAATGGTGAAATAATGTTGTGTTTAATTGTAGCTTTCTTATCTTCAGTCGATGTTTAATATAAGACAGATAGAAGAAATACCAGGCATTTCTTATTGACAAACAAGTAGATTATAGTAAGTAATGATTGATAGAAATCTACCAAATCTATCTTTTATTTCCTTATCGCCTACTTTTATCACTTGATAATGAAGATGTTCAATGTTTAATCTGTGAATCTCAGAGAACTTTTATACTCATTCTATTATTAAATGTATTTAAAAGGAAGTTAAAAGGAACAACTAATGAAGCATAGACTAATATAACCTTTTAACTTTGGTCATATTTCAGGAACATTATATTTCAAATATTCACAGTTTTGGTCAGTAATTTTGGCTTATGTACATTGCATAGAATAAAATATAATTTCAAAGGTAATAGATATCTCTCAATTATTCATATTATGATAGTGTAATTACGAACTATGCTTAAGTTTATCAGATGAGTTCTGGATCGTTGTTTATGCAGACGAAGCTAAAGATTTAATAAAATATTTCGGTTATAAAAGTACATTTATATCTGGAGCTTAGAAAATTAACAAGTTTGCAACATCATCGCTGTCCATTCCACAGGTTCATACACAGGAACGACTGTATGTACATTTTACAACAGAAAAAAAGGGAATCAATCACACATACTGTTAAATTTCAACGGGGTTTAAAAAATAAACGGGCTATGCAGTAAATATGTAGTTGAGGAAAACATTGTAATCTTTTGTCAGATATAAGACAACAAAGCCTTTGAAAAGATCGAGTTTTATTTGTTAATCATAAAAAGTCAACGAAAGAACGTTCGTAAAATCTGTACGTTCCATCATTCATTCGGATTAACAAAGCAGTCTTGTTTTTATTATGTAAATAATACATGTACAATACAATGACTAGAAAATGATGGCCATCCAATAATCGACCTTTAACAAACATTTTTGATATTTCGTTTTCTACGTTTACGGATCTAAAGAGATTAAGGAGGATTAAGATATGTTATGTCATAGAGTTCAGTAGGAAAATAATGATAAGTCAAGTTGGAAAGTTTGATAGTAATAGCAAGGTGATAGTAATTAGTAAACTAATAAGAACATTCCAAACTTAACTAACTTCAGTATTAATTAGTCAGATCAGAAGGTGGTCAGAACTACTTTGACAAGGCAGCTCACGTTGATACCTCATGATAAATGAGTGAAATTGTTTCGATAGTATATCAAACTATTGGACATATATCTTCACTTTATAAAATGACATCTACTTAACGACGCTCTTTTGATCTTTGTGATTTAGTGCCATCAACTCGCGTGTACCATACTGTCTGAAAGCGTTAAGAATGCCGAAAGAAATATTTCCATGTCCATAATTACCATTGACAGACTGTTAACCACGTGGTGTGTGATCTTCCATTAGAGACATCAGTAAATGTAGAATTGAATTTTAATCTTTCCTTGATTCGTTTCTCTTTTGAACTCTTCCGACAAAGAATTGTGCACTTGCCTGTTCATCACAGGTAAATTGGTGCAATTTTCTATTACAACCAATAGTACTCTCTCCTCAGAAACTACTGTTATAATTGAACAAACTGTTCTCTGTACGTTTAAAACTGGATCTAGAGTAAGGATAATTTACAGAATATTTCAATGATATTTTCTTAATTCGCATTAAGGACTTGAAAATAAAAAAGTACAAAGGTTATGGAACTAGTTGATGGTTTTGGTTTTAAAAATGGAAATAAACATCGAACAAATTGTTAAAATTCCTAGTTTGTAAGAACATGCTTTAGACAAAGAACTATATAGAGAATGAAGTATAATAGTAAGAAACTGTAAAGTATCTGAACAGCTGTTATACGTCATCAATATATTACCTATATATACAAAAATAATGTTAAAACAATTGACGAGTAGATATGTGTAAAATACAATCGACCACACACACAATTATTTATACAACTCTACATCATTGATCAACATGTAGGCTATAACATATAAATAATAGTATTCACCGAGTACTAAAAAATAATTATCTGGTGCCTACCTTATCCAAAATTATGCTGTATAGCCTAAATATATTATGTAAAAAGGGTATTCACATTGTAACCTGATAAAATATCGTCAATAGCGGATGGACTATAAACATTCCTATATGACCACCTGAAAAAAAAGATCCAGAATTTTGTATTATAATTTTATTGATAGAATATGGAGTTATGAACCACAATATTCTTAGTTTTATATCGACTATTAATCCGTTCGCCGCTGATTTATATTTCTTTGCAATGTAAAATATTTCGATGGAATCCAAAGTTATATAAAACACTTTTATAACAATATCTTTTCTTAATAAATATTTCATGGTTCTGTTAACAGTTAATTTTTATCATAATATGCTCAATGAAAGTGGACTAAGAAGATCGCATTGCCTTAACTCACATAAACAAAATATATTTGTGCTTATCTTACTGCTAATGTTTTTTTTCACTATAAGTATCCACTTCGAATTAGCTCAATTCCATTAACCAACTCATACTTTTGAATAGATTAAGAAGTACATAATCTCTCGAACAGGTTCGACAGCTTTGCTCAAATCTACAAACGATATAATATCACAATGCCGAGATTTCGCTATAATAATAAAGATCCTTACAAGCAGAACAATTAACCAAAAATCTCACCCATAGCATAGGTCAAGTGCAATAAATGTATAACAGTGGACTCCTCCTCCACCATTAGGTGTTTCGAAACGAGTAAGTATGGTCTGCTTCGTGTACGACAGCCGCCACTACTATATATAGGTCAAAATCATGAGATGCAACCAAATCAATTGATGCTTGACTAAACAAATCTGCCACAATGCAAGAAGCAGAATTATGGTATTTATCAAGAAATTCTCCATAATGACCATGAATTTTCAACAAGACATTTGAAATTTATGTATCAAGATAACCTTGTTATAGAACATTTTCTTAAAGTTTTTCAAAGAAGCATATAGAGTATATACAATACAATACAATACAATACAATACAATACAATGCAATGCAATGCAATGCAATGCAATGCAATGCAATGCAATGCAATTTACAATGCAATGCAATGCAATGCAATGCAATGCAATGCAATACAATACAATACAATACAATACAATACAATACAATACAATACAATACAATACAATACAATACAATACAATACAATACAATACAACATTTCTGTCATTATCGAATAATATTTAGTTCGAATGATTTCAGTTGAAGAGTGGGCCTACGAAGTTCAGTTATTCATAAATTTAGACTATTTATGTGATCTTAAATATTTTAGCCGCTTAAGTGTATGTTGAACTATTCTATACAAGAACAAGATCATTTTATTGAGATTCCTTTCAAATAATGAAACCTTTTATTTTCCTCATAGACTTCATCAATCTGATGCACAACATGAGATACAAGGACACGCGCTTATATTTGTTTTGACTTTGTATCGTAATGAAGGCATTTTAGTTTTTGAGCACGTGGCGAAAGCACCCCCACAAGAGAAGATAATTAAACAACTGTATAATTTGTTGACATAGGTACAGGAATTTCGTCTTTTAACGCCTGTCGTCGGCCACCTCGGGGATTTGACCAGTTGTGAATCAAAGGCTATTATATCTTGTTTCATTTTGACCGATAGTGACCATTGTCCACAGTTCAAAGTGCTGAAATTATTGGTTAAAAAACAGTTTTTATAGCTGTTATAGTAATGTTCATAGATAAATTTTACATGTCATGTTTTGCTTTTTTGTTTCTGACCGTAAACTTTTATTGATGGTGCTCGATACTATACTTTCATATTATGAAATATAATAATTATGAGCTTCAAAGCTTCAAAATAGTTCAGAACGTGAAGGGGAAGTCAGCTCGACCCTCGACCTTGCGATTGGCAAATCCTGTGGGAGCAACTGGATTTAAAAAAAAACTAGGCCTATAAAGGAGAAACTGTCTGTCGCTGAAGTAGTCAATCTAATTAGAATTGAAAAACAATTTCTACTGTTATTTTGAACCTATGACAACAACACAATGTGTGATAACGAAACCCAAAAGTAAGCTGCTTATGTTCCACCTTCTGCTCCCAGGAAAATCGAATCTTGAGATTACAGACCTGAGCTGTATAATTTCCCAGTCATGCCGACTAAAATGTATCCAATCGCTAGACGACCATAGCCCCAGTGGTGGAGCCAGGTTTGCGACCGAGAGGGGGCGAAATATCTGAGATTGCGCGAATTTCTAACCTAGTTATGAGATTTTTGCCCGAAAAATTGCTTTCGAGGCTGCAAGGGTGTATAAATGGAAACCCAACAGATAGAAGGGAAATAACTTGATTTACTGTCAATATACAGACAGCAGTTGTTTGGTAAGATCGCTGAGTTCAATAGTTGATTCGGGGGTATACATTTGAGTTAAATCACTGAGCTATATATAGACAGGATATCTATGAGCTAAATCGGATTAAAGGGGAATAACTCAAATTACTTTCAGTCCACAGACCGCAGTTTTTTTCTGTATATGTATACGATACTGTTAAGAATAAGGTAATTATTTTTCCGATTAATTGTATCAAACGAATCATCATTCGGCAATTCTCGACATTTTCCGTAAAGCTGAATCCGTTGGTTTGCGTAATATTCCCAGAGGCCGAATCACTGAATTGATCACTGTTCAATAAATGTCTTTCTCAGTCACACTCCTTTCTCAGTGGACTTCTCTTGTGTTTTTGACAGTGCCAATACTTAAACACAGATAGACTTGATCTATTATTTTGATCGCACCAGGAACATTCGTGTGTCAAATTAATGAGCTTATGAATTAGGCTACTTTGATTTAGCCTAGAAACTGTATTAAGGGACCACTCAAGGGAATAATGGAAAACGGTCTCTTTATGGAGGTGGTCTCTTAGAAGAGAAACATGTCAGAACAAACACAACTATTTTGTTTTGACAATCACTTTTTAGATTTAGATTGATGATCAATTAATAATTGTATTAATCTTTTGAAGATTATTAAATTGCCAATAAACTCTAATCCCTTTTTTTTTTTATCTCGCTCTATGTGAAACCTTGTGATGTTTATACAAATAATAACTGCTCGCTTAATTGACTGAATTTGCTTTCATAGGAGTGTAAATACATGGTCGCTGGTCGCGTAATGGAGGTGATCTCTTAACAGTCGTTATTAGTTATATTGAAAAGTTCAAAGGGGGACTTCACTGGGTGGCATATTGAAGCTCTGATTGTTCTCGCACTGTAAAGTAGACACGAACCGATTCCTTAAATTATATGCTATTTACTTCGTAATCCGTTATCCAACACCAATCTAGGAACTTCTTCACTCTTCTTTAATAATCAAAAACTTAAACTTTAAAAAGTTTACATAAACGCAATAGTTTTGGGGTTCTAAAAAAGAACGGCTACATTTAGCTAATTGCCTGCAATATTCTTTTCAACTTTTTGTGTATTTCCATATAGATAGGTAGGTAGATGACAAGTTAACGTTCGCTTCCAGCGGATGCTGATATCGCAAACTAGGTAGTTGTTGGTAGTCGTAGTAGTTGGATTGGATCAAATTGGATGATTCGGTGTTGTTGGTTTCCAGATCATTTTTTCGCCAAATTCATAGTTGAAATATAGGTTAAGACGGCTTAACATACATAAGAGGCAACGAACATAGTAATATATTTTCTCATAGTAAGATTATGTAATAACGCGATTATGAATGACGATAATTATCCAATCATTATCACTTATTACATAAATCCCACCTTTTATGACCTTATATGCGACCCGACCTTCATTCTGATTGGCTGTTACTGATCTCCTGAATTAGTCTTTACTATCCAGGCAACGCCAGCATGAGCTCAAGACTTGAAAATTGAGACTACAGCGAATCGGAAGTTGTTAGTCAAATATTTCCAATATGGACGCCCTCCGAAGGGTAGTACGAAGAAGCCCAAATGTTTTTCGTGATAACCAGACTAAATCAAAACATACAAGTAAGTATATATGTGAATTTGAATAAATTTCTCACCCTTTGTACGTTGTATTATATTTGAAGGCAGGAAATAATGTGGTATACTCGTTTTATAACATAACCCTATGAATTTTGACGCTGTTTGTTGTTACTGCCTGGTTTGGTTTAAGTTTTCAATATTCAAGTTGCCAACATATTCGGATTGTATTTCCTAATGTATCTACTATAACTAAAACATATGGCTATTTTTTTTTATGTCTTCTGCAGATTAAATGTATACTCTCCTTTCAATTTCATATTAGTAACAGTAGCCTAAAGACTGAAATTGTCAACGAAAAAGGGCTTCTAGGCATATTTGATTGATTTAGCCTACTATTGCTGTAGGCCTTGTCAGTGAAACCTATGATATTATGAACTGAACTCAGAAATAAAAGTTTGGTCATGCTAATCAACTCATTTCAGAATTACCTGAAGGTTGGGGTGAAAATAAAGAACCTGTTGCAGATGGGGTGACCTTTTATTTGAAATACCTTGGGTCAACACTAGTTGAAGAGATACCTGAAGATGAAAGCTATGGAGATACTATTAGTTTGAAAGCTGTCCAAAGAATTGTTAATCATGTAAGCTTATGTAGCAAGATTTATATAATGGCAGAATACAAAGGCTATAGGCTATAATGAGCCTATTTCACCAATTTGATTACATAAAGCTGGATGTTTCTGGATTTCACCCATATGAGCAAATTGAAAACAGCTGTTCTTTTAACAAAGTATTCTGTTACATCTACAGTTTGTTAAAATGAATTTTCATTACCAGGTAAGGTACTGTAAGTAATACATTCATTTTATGTTATAGGCCAAAACAGCTGGTAAAAAACTCAAGAAAGTATCATTAACTGTCAGACATAAAGGTATACTAATGACTGATTTAACAACAGAACAAATTGATTTTGATATCTCCATTTATAGGTAAGGATATTTCAAGAATTAATTAAGGTTTTAAGCTTATTCATATAGATGTTAAGATTGTAAATAAATGTATCTGAATTCAATTTTGATGTTGGACAGAGTTTTTTTTTGAACGGTAATAAATAAACTATATTTTTGCACTGGTGCATGCAACAGATAGAGATATATTTTTTGGCATTGGCCTTTGGCAGAAAGTAAACTTTCTATCTAAATTTATCATTTAAGAAACCCTTTTGACTGACTGTATTTTCTGGTATCTTTTTCAGAATCTCTTTCTGTACGGCTGATAAGAATCATGACAAAGTTTTTGCCTTCATAGCTAGAAATACTACAAATGAAACAATGGAATGTCATGCCTATTTATGTGCCAAATCAAAAATAGTAAGTTGTTTTGTAGTCAATTTTCCTTGCGTTCGTTTTTATTATATGAATTCTAATTGGCAAAATACAGTATAAGTTAATGTTTAAAATTCACCCCTGGACAGATTTAGGAATATTGATTAAAATTCCATCATTTTTACTTTGGGTAAATTTATTAAATGTATGGCTTGATTTTAAAAAAATGAAACCACTTATCATTTCAGGCCCAAGCTGTAACCTTAACTGTTTCACAAGCTTTTAGTCTAGCCCAGGACCATTGGGAAGAAGCAAAGGGTAGAAAATTACAAAGTGAAAAAGAATATATGCATAAGGTTTAATTCATTCAATAATTTCAATTAAATAGTCCATAACCTAGATTTTATCAAATGTCAATACCATGGTCAAATTCACCATTTGAATTTGACCAAAGATAGCACATTGTATATTTACTTTTACATCTTTTTTTTAATCACATTGTAAAGTCTGCTATCTCCAGCAATTCATATTGATATTCTGCTGTTTGTACTTCACTTGTTAAGCTTTCAAATTTCATATTATGATAACTTTTATTTATAAATTCCATACATAGTTTGTCATTCAATGTAATGTTTATGTTTTAGAATAACAGTATTAATACCAACCATAGCCATTATAATAACAGTTTAATATCGCCTAGTAATGATATATTAGTCTCATATACCACAGGTGATTATAATTTATACCCCATATTTTCCTACCATTACTTTTACTGGTCAGTAGGTTGTGTCATAGTGTACGATATAAGCTAAGGCTTGAGATTTGAAAATGTTTCGATACCCTGTCCATTGCTTCAAAAAGAATATGTCATGACAGTGTACATTTTTATTCTTTCAGAAAATCTCTTAAAAGATGACCCCCCATCAACACAATGTACCAAACATGATTGGGTAAGAGCATAATCAAGTTTGTACATAACAATGTTACAGAAGGCTTTATTGAAAATGATATATCTCAAATGAAGGAAACAATTTGAAATGACTGCATTAAATTACATTAAGAAATTTATTCAAATGTTACTGATCTTTCTATGTAGAAGGTTGAAGTCATCCCTTCATTTATTGGAAATACATGTTGAAATTTAAAATGCTGAAAAGTTCATAGTCATCTCAACGTAAGTTTAGTCATAATTTGAAAGATTTTAATATTGTTTTGTAATATCGTATTGTGATATACCTTATGTTACAGACAAAATTTTCTGATGATGAAGATGAAGATGAGAGTTTTTCAAGGTAGGTTTAAAAACACGCTGTTCACGTTTTGGAAAGCAATTTCACTACCCTGTAGACTCTGCTTACACTTACTATAAACACCAAGCATTGTCTTTAACATCCATCTTCATAAATGATCATGACTCATTTCATGTCAAGCTTGTTGATTTAATTTGCTTGTGCTTGGCTGCAACGATTCTTGAAGTTGCCAATCGATACACTATATGATACTCATCCTACAATACGATTTATTGTGATGATTATTGTGATTCATTTATTAGAGAAGGATGAAAAATAGAAATTTGTAAAATTACTAACAATTTTGTCACTATTAAGCACTTAGAGAACATTTAGAAGTAAGGTATTGTGAAAAAAATCTCAAGAAGAAAGAAGAAATGAATTTTTACAAATTTTCCCAATCATACTTGGGAAATGAAAACATGGCACAATTTCTTATACACACAAGAATTCTGTGACATTTGTTATTAATGGGGTCTCCGAATTAATCGTGCCAATACATCAGAATTTTTTTTATCCATCGCAATGCATTGATAAGAATGAAAGAATCGTGGTTCATCATTGCACCTTATGGATAAAGATTTGGAAACACTCTCCACAGTGTCTTTCATGATAAGTTCATGTCGAAAGAGCAGGGACATTGTCAAAAAGGAGGCTATTCATACTCTTAATATATTTACAGATTAGCTGAAAACAGAAGTCGTACAATTTCATCGTTTAGTACCAGTTTAAGACAAGAAGATTTAGATGATAGTATTCAACAATATATGGATGGTCGAAGATGTTTTGAGGAATTCTCACGACAGAAATCCATAGAAGATTTACTTAATTTATGATAGAATGAATGTGAATGGTGTGTGCTATGCAAAGTCAATTATGTTATCAGTGTTATTTGAACAATGAATTTTGTGTTAAATTACTTATGAGTGGTTACAAACTGCTTGTCATCCTCAGTCAATAAAGAAAGACAATGGAATCCTAAAATTCATAAAAAGTCATCCGAATATTTGGTTTTCATTTTATGAAGCCAAATTTCAGATATCTATGTAAACTTTTAGATTCATTTATGGGTAATATCGGAGAAAATGTTAATAAAACCCTGAAAGTGACAACAGTAGGTGTTACTTAATTGTTGGAAGAACAAGTGTCCAATAGTGATTTTAAAAAGTGATACATTTAACTGAAATTTAGCGCTTCAACCTTGAAAAGCAAATATATAAAATGACCGTATCCCTTTAATACAAAACATCTAGTACGGGAGAGTTGTGTTGCCTGTAATTATATGTGACACACAAAAACAAAATAACACTGTTAAGGAAATCAATTGTAGTACATAGAAATATTGAAATATAATCTGAACTAAGTAACAACATGCGTCAGGTTTTTGTTTTAATATTTTTGATGTATTAACATGAATAGAAAATATTTGACATTGACTTTTTTCCTGATAAATTTATGTGTGCCCTTATACTCATTGGTTTTTTCTAAGGAAACTGGAGACTATCAATTTGTAGGATATAAGGTTTGATTGAGTAACATTGTTGAAGTCATTGCTAAAGTGTCTTAAGGTCATTTACTAAATGAAATCCAATGTTTGTGAAAAAGAGCTCTAGATGTCTAAAAATGTCATTGCTGCCAATTCCCATTATGTAAAATTTTGTATTGTTAGGTTAATTGAATAGAATAGAGTTATAAAATGAATGATGATAATAACTTAAGAAATCATGATTTAAAATAGAGCTTATCTATTTCTATAAAACTGCCTATTTACTGTGCATACTGTGCATTTCTATTTAGAATAATTATTTATTGTAGTTTTTTTGTTATTATGAAATCTTATTTACTTGGTATGTCTATATTTTTTATGTTATTTATATATATATATATATATATGTTAAGTGCTTTTTTCTTTCATTTCATTTCCATTTCTCATTTTCATTTTCTAAAAATATTTCTGTTTAAAAGGTGCTGTGTTGGCTTCTTGCAAGAACCATCGGTCAGTAAATCTATTTGGTTTTAGCATGGGAAAACCTGTTTACCCAGCTGTAAAAGGATATGTATAATCTGAAATAGATCAATGCCAAAAGGTTTGACTATGCTGGATCCTGATCCTTGTAAAAATAGTGGTTTCTTTACACATTAATATTAATTGGTTCTAGCAGCAAGCCAAGCTTGTAGTTATATTTGTATTATTTAAATTATGCATAAATAGAAACTAAAAACTTCAAAGTTAATCACAAAAATATGAATATATATTGTCATTTTTAATATCAATTCTTATACAGAACTCAGTATTATGTGAGAAAGGGTAGGATACAAGAAAATGCACTGTTATTGGTGAAAAAGGGTATGATAACTTTCAAAGATCATATTTTCAAAGTAAAATTTAGACCAATGTTACAATATACACAGTTTTCTTCGTGTTCAAGGTCAAATTTAATTGAAGAATTGAATAATTCATCTACTAGTCTTGAACAATACCTCATATATTGCATATAATATACATGTATATCTCTTCTTTCATATCTTTGTGGTTTTTTTTTGTTTTCTTATGTTTTATTTACTTGCAATAAATAAATAAATACGTAAATAAAATATCTGCACTGGTACTATACGGAGCTTGGTGGCACAGCAAGTTAAGACACCTGCAGCTATTAATGGGTTTCATTGTTCAAGATAGTTCCTTTGGCTACAAAAATTACCTCGAAACACATTGTATGTCCACATTGTATGCTATAACACAAAAATTCGCCACCCGAAGTACACTATAAACATTGGCAGAAAAGGGTGACATTTAACACAACTTTAATTCAAATTTCCACTTCGGAAATCATTAACAATTGGATGAGAAAAACGGGGCCTTTAGCACTATCTTAGTAATTACTTTCATTCTACACCACAAACGACGAGGATAAACGTTTTGTGCAATTTCATATTCTAATCTGTTAACTTTCGAATGAAGCATCGCCTGCAAGTCCAGTGTAAGAATAGCGTAACAGTCAACAAGTACTAATGAATGCGATGTCGCGTGAGATAACAATGTGACAAGCATTCTGATTGCTGACTTATGCACTCTTCACACTCTATCCCAAAAAAACCACAGATGTAGAGTACAGATCAGCGACATTTTGTCTCTTTCACTCTTAGCAAAAACAGATTCAGTTGATATCCTGGGCCTTCCCACGGGCTATATTGTTTCATGATTTCGATGTGGCTTTTTGTGTGAAAATGGTTTTCAGTTAAAATGAAGGCCGTAAATGTCAAAAAATGAAAATAAATCAAACTTGTAATTCCTAGTATTTTGGATGTTTGGTGAGCGTATGTGTATACTCAGTTTTAGTACTTGATGAAAGATAGCCTTCTTTCTGAACAGTGAGTTAAATCTGGATGTTCTAATATTTTGGGTATAAGGTACAACTTTTTGTATCATATTTGTGCTTCAAATATACGAAAGATCCACCTGCGATTCGTAATAATATTATAGGACCGAGTATACTGACAAGGAACAACTCAAAGATTTTATGCAAATGATTGTATACGAATGTAGTCCCTGCTTTTTTAAGAAAGTCTTTTTCCCCACCCTTCGAGATTTTTTCATGGCTATTTTTTGACTAATTTTTTGTTCCAGATTTGGAATGTGATTGCCCTGAAATTGCCCTTTCATTCAGATTTTGCGAGATGATGACAGATTTTCATGCGGAAGGATATATTGAATTATTGTCCAGTACTTGGTTAGTACTTGGATGGGTGACCGCCTGGGAACACCGAGTGCTGTAGACTCCTTTTTGCAGACATTTTGGCCTGTTTTGCGAGAAAGACCCGCTTGGAAAATTCACATAGAATGTCTACGGCCATACCACGTTGAAAGCACCAGTTCTCGTCCGATCACTGAAGTTAAGCAACGTCGGGCTCGGTTAGTACTTGGATGGGTGACCGCCTGGGAACACCGAGTGCTGTAGACTCCTTTTTGCAGACATTTTGGCCTGTTTTGCGAGAAAGACCCGCTTGGAAAATTCCCATAGAATGTCTACGGCCATACCACGTTGAAAGCACCAGTTCTCGTCCGATCACTGAAGTTAAGCAACGTCGGGCTCGGTTAGTACTTGGATGGGTGACCGCCTGGGAACACCGAGTGCGGTAGACTCCTTTTTGCAGACATTTTGGCCTGTTTTGCGAGAAAGACCCGCTTGGAAAATTCACATAGAATGTCTACGGCCATACCACGTTGAAAGCACCAGTTCTCGTCCGATCACTGAAGTTAAGCAACGTCGGGCTCGGTTAGTACTTGGATGGGTGACCGCCTGGGAACACCGAGTGCTGTAGACTCCTTTTTGCAGACATTTTGGCCTGTTTTGCGAGAAAGACCCGCTTGGAAAATTCCCATAGAATGTCTACGGCCATACCACGTTGAAAGCACCAGTTCTCGTCCGATCACTGAAGTTAAGCAACGTCGGGCTCGGTTAGTACTTGGATGGGTGACCGCCTGGGAACACCGAGTGCGGTAGACTCCTTTTTGCAGACATTTTGGCCTGTTTGCGAGAAAGACCCGCTGGAAAA
>NW_008709895.1:0-877 GCF_000327385.1 Lottia gigantea | reverse complement strand
AAGCACCAGTTCTCGTCCGATCACTGAAGTTAAGCAACGTCGGGCTCGGTTAGTACTTGGATGGGTGACCGCCTGGGAACACCGAGTGCTGTAGACTCCTTTTTGCAGACATTTTGGCCTGTTNTGCGAGAAAGACCCGCTTGGAAAATTCCCATAGAATGTCTACGGCCATACCACGTTGAAAGCACCAGTTCTCGTCCGATCACTGAAGTTAAGCAACGTCGGGCTCGGTTAGTACTTGGATGGGTGACCGCCTGGGAACACCGAGTGCTGTAGACTCCTTTTTGCAGACATTTTGGCCTGTTTTGCGAGAAAGACCCGCTTGGAAAATTCCCATAGAATGTCTACGGCCATACCACGTTGAAAGCACCAGTTCTCGTCCGATCACTGAAGTTAAGCAACGTCGGGCTCGGTTAGTACTTGGATGGGTGACCGCCTGGGAACACCGAGTGCTGTAGACTCCTTTTTGCAGACATTTTGGCGTGTTTTGCGAGAAAGACCCGCTTGGAAAATTCCCATAGAATGTCTACGGCCATACCACGTTGAAAGCACCAGTTCTCGTCCGATCACTGAAGTTAAGCAACGTCGGGCTCGGTTAGTACTTGGATGGGTGACCGCCTGGGAACACCGAGTGCTGTAGACTCCTTTTTGCAGACATTTTGGCCTGTTTTGCGAGAAAGACCCGCTTGGAAAATTCCCATAGAATGTCTACGGCCATACCACGTTGAAAGCACCAGTTCTCGTCCGATCACTGAAGTTAAGCAACGTCGGGCTCGGTTAGTACTTGGATGGGTGACCGCCTGGGAACACCGAGTGCTGTAGACTCCTTTTTGCAGACATTTTGGCCTGTTTTGCGAGAAAGACCCGCTGGAAAATC
>NW_008709894.1:8236-9253 GCF_000327385.1 Lottia gigantea | reverse complement strand
CCCCCCCCCCCCCCCCCACCCNCCACCCATAAAAAAAATTCCAATAATGCAAATAAACAACATACACCATTGCCCCAAAGGGATATATTACTTGCCCCTCCATCACTGCAACTAAAACAAATACACCATTGCCTCTCCGGATATAACACTTGCCCCTCCGAACAATCTTAGCCTGGGTACGGGCCTGCATGGGTGACTCAGTGGGTAAAAGTGGCTCAATTTCAGGTGGGGGTACACTATCATCTATCACTATTCATTGCGTTGCGTTGTATTATTAGTAAGAGTGAACACACTTCTTGGCCTGTGCTATTTATAGATCAGATCAATGTCGACCACTGAGTTAAAGGATCTGTACCAGTTGATAAACAACATCCCAGCTACATCACCATTCTACAGAACTAAATTATTTCACCAGGCGAAGTCAGGGTCGATTTTAAATTTTTGATAGTTTTCTTTCAGACGCATTTGTCAATGACAGTCTTTAATGAGAGTAAAACTTGTTATATAAAATATGTATTATTTCCAGTGAAAGATAAAGAGGGTAGGTTTGATAATGTTTGTCAAGGTCAGTCGTCAATGAGCGAAACATAAACAGTGCGTATTATTTTCAGTTTAGGATACAGAATAGCAGTAGGTATGGTAACTCTCTACCAACCAGAGTCCACAGCTCAGATTATCTCAGTTACAGAGTTTGTTGTGGTAAGTCGCAAGCACTAACCTAAAACACCCTCTATCCATAATCCCAAACTATTCCGCCAATGTTTGTCAGTGTCCCTGCAACCCCTCCACCACCACCCTCTGGCCCCGCCATTTGTCGAAATTTACAAATCTGACTAAGTAAAACAAGTAGATATACCAAATAAGCTGCTGCAACCCCATAGCCCACCCCAGTTACACCCCACCCGACCCCTAGCTACACCCCACCCCAGCTACACCCCACCCCACCCAAGCTACAACCAACCCCGGCTACACCCCACCCCATCCCAGCTACACCCCACCCCACCCCTAGCTACTACC
>NW_008709894.1:0-1099 GCF_000327385.1 Lottia gigantea | reverse complement strand
ATTAATGCAAATAATAGTAATGATACTATGGACAGCTATTAATGCCAATAATAGTAATGTTACTATGGACAGCTATTAATGCCAATAATAGTAATGTTACTATGGACAGCTATTAATGCCAATAATAGTAATGATACTATGGAGAGCTATTAATGCTAATAATAGTAATGATACTATGGAGAGCTATTAATGCCAATAATAGTAATGATACTATGGAGAGCTATTAATGCCAATAATAGTAATGATACTATGGAGAGCTATTAATGCCAATAATAGCAATGATACTATGGAGAGTTATTAATGCCAATAATAGTAATGTTACTATGGACAGCTATTAATGCCAATAATAGTAATGTTACTATAGAGAGCTATTAATGCCAATAATAGTAATGTTACTATAGAGAGCTATTAATGCCAATAATAGTAATGATACTATAGAGAGCTATTAATGCCAATAATAGTAATGTTACTATGGAGAGCTATTAATGCCAATAATTGTAATGATACTATGGAGAGCTATTAATGCCAATAATAGTAATGATACTATGGAGAGCTATTAATGCCAATAATAGCAATGATACTATGGAGAGCTATTAATGCCAATAATAGTAATGTTACTATGGACAGCTATTAATGCCAATAATAGTAATGTTACTATAGAGAGCTATTAATGCCAATAATAGTAATGTTACTATAGAGAGCTATTAATGCCAATAATAGTAATGATACTATAGAGAGCTATTAATGCCAATAATAGTAATGTTACTATGGAGAGCTATTAATGCCAATAATTGTAATGATACTATGGAGAGCTATTAATGCCAATAATAGTAATGATACTATAGAGAGCTATTAATGCCAATAATAGTAATGATACTATGGACAGCTATTAATGCCAATAATAGTAATGTTACTATAGAGAGCTATTAATGCCAATAATAGTAATGATACTATAGAGAGCTATTAATGCCAATAATAGTAATGATACTATGGACAGCTATTAATGCCAATAATAGTAATGTTACTATAGAGAGCTATTAATGCAAATAATAGTAATGATACTATAGACAGCTATTAATGCCAATAATAGTAATGATAC
>NW_008709893.1:24846-26207 GCF_000327385.1 Lottia gigantea | reverse complement strand
GAAAGAATTGGAAGTTTACCATAGGCCACATTGAGCGAAAATGCCAACACCTAACTTTGCCAAATGGGGTTATTTTGCCCAAGTGTTGGGCCTTTTCCTGCTCGGTAGACCGCCAGCACTCGGTACAAGACACCAAACTAAAGGAAAAACGATTACAGAAAGAATTGGAAGTTTCCCATAGGCCACATAGAGAGAAAATGCCAAGACCTAACTTTGCCAAAAAGGGTTATTTTGCCCAAGTGTTGGGCCTTTTCCGGCTCGGTAGACCGCCAGCACTCGGTACAAGACACCAAATCAAAGGAAAAACGATTACAGAAAGAATTGGAAGTTTCCCATAGGCCACATAGAGCGAAAATGCCAACACCTAACTTTGCCAAATGGGGTTATTTTGCCCAAGTGTTGGGCCTTTTCCTGTTCGGTAGACCACCAGCACTCCGTACAAGACACCAAACCAAAGGAAAAACGATTACAGAAAGAATTGGAAGTTTCCCATAGGCCACATTGAGCGAAAATGCCAAGACCTAACTTTGTCAAATGGCGTTATTTTGCCCAAGTGTTAGGCCTTTTCCCGCTCGGTAGACCGCTAGCACTCGGTACAAGACACCAAACCAAAGGAAAAACGATTACAGAAAGAATGGGAAGTTTCCCATAGGCCACATAGAGCGAAAATGCCAAGACCTAACTTTGCCAAATGGGGTTATTTTGCCCAAGTGTTAGGCCTTTTCCTGCTCGGTAGACAGCTAGCACCCCGTACAAGACACCAAACCAAAGGAAAAACGATTACAGAAAGAATGGGAAGTTTCCCATAGGCCACATAGAGCGAAAATACCAAGACCTAACTTTGCCAAATGGGGTTATTTTGCCCAAGTGTTGCGCCTTTTCCTGCTCGGTAGACCGCCAGAATTCGGTACAAGACACCAAACCAAAGGAAAAACGATTACAGAAAGAATTGGAAGTTTACCATAGGCCACATTGAGCGAAAATGCCAACACCTAACTTTGCCAAATAGGGTTATTTTGCCCAAGTGTTGGGCCTTTTCCTGCTCGGTAGACCGCCAGCACTCGGTACAAGACACCAAACCAAAGGAAAAACGATTACAGAAAGAATTGGAAGTTTCCCATAGGCCACATAGAGCGAAAATGCCAAGACCTAACTTTGCCAAATGGGGTTATTTTGCCCAAGTGTTGGGCCTTTTCCTGCTCGGTAGACCGCCAGCACTCGGTACAAGACACCAAACCAAAGGAAAAACGATTACAGAAAGAATTGGAAGTTTCCCATAGGCCACATAGAGCGAAAATGCCAAGACCTAACTTTGCCAAATGGGGTTATTTTGCCCAAGTGTTGGGCCTTTTCCTGCTCGG
>NW_008709893.1:21242-22598 GCF_000327385.1 Lottia gigantea | reverse complement strand
GGATGTCTATTTTCTTATCTTCTAACATTGATTCTAGGACTTCCTAGCACTAAGATCGTTTCGAGAATACGTGGCCTGGATTTAGTCTAAATAATCTAGAGCTGGACAGTGGTGTACCTCAGCTGGTAGTTGCTGCACCGTGGCGATTGGAATGAGCGGGGATGTGGAATATTCTAGAGCTGGACAGTGCAATTGTAATCATAGTGTCAGGTAGGAAATAAGAGAGAGAAAACAATAGAAGATACAGGTTTTATCTGATCTCGATGAAACTTGGTATGCATGTATATATTGATCAGATCTTGGTCAAGTTCAAAATTGGTATTAATCGGATGAATGGTCTTAGAGTTATTGCCCTTGACTTGGTAAACACGCGCCAAATTTGGCTTGTATGCACGATACAGACTAGTTTTTATTCGTTCTTGATCAAACTTGGTATGCATTTATTTATAGATGTGATTTCAGCCGAGTTTGAAATTGGTAACAATAGGATGATTAGTTTGCAGAGTTATTACCCTTGTGTCTACGTCGTTGAGATGTATTTAAATTTGGTGATAATTTGATGAACTGTTTTGTCTTGACTATTTTAAAGATTATTGGAAAATTCATTATGAAACCACTAATTGTTTATCATTTCTGACGGCTGGTAGTGGGCGTATGTTACCTTGCCTGGCAAGCTATCTTTATTCATTGAGCTAGTGTATATATCTTTTTCTCATTGTTTTAAGATCATTTTCTAGGTTTTAAAAGGATGGAGAGGTGAAGTTTCGGATGGTGGGAGACGAGGAGGATGGAGAGGTGAAGTTTCGGACGGTGGGAGACGAGGAGGACGGAGAGGTGAAGTTTCGGACGGTGGGAGACGAGGAGGATGGAGAGGTGAAGTTTCGGAGGGTGGGAGACGTGGAGGATGGAGAGGTGAAATTTCGGATGGTGGGAGACGAGGAGGATGGAGAGGTGAAGTTTCGGACGGTGGGAGACGAGGAGGACGGAGAGGTGAAGTTTCGGACGGTGGGAGACGAGGAGGATGGAGAGGTGAAGTTTCGGACGGTGGGCGACGAGGAGGATGGAGAGGTGAAGTTTCGGACGGTGGGAGACGAGGAGGATGGAGAGGTGAAGTTTCGGACGGTGGGAGACGAGGAGGACGGAGAGGTGAAGTTTCGGACGGTGGGAGACGAGGAGGATGGAGAGGTGAAGTTTCGGACGGTGGGAGACGAGGAGGATGGAGAGGTGAAGTTTCGGACGGTGGGAGACGAGGAGGAGAAGAAGAGAAGAGGACGTGAAAAGGAAGAAGAGGACGCTTACTGTTGCTGCTCTGGCTGTGTAATTTTGTAATTTTGTAATTTTGAAATAAAATGTTTC
>NW_008709893.1:16406-21192 GCF_000327385.1 Lottia gigantea | reverse complement strand
TTTTCCTGTTCGGTAGACCACCAGCACTCCGTACAAGACACCAATCCAAAGGAAAAACGATTACAGAAAGAATTGGAAGTTTCCCATAGGCCACATTGAGCGAAAATGCCAAGACCTAACTTTGTCAAATGGCGTTATTTTGCCCAAGTGTTAGGCCTTTTCCTGCTCGGTAGACCGCTAGCACTCGGTACAAGACACCAAACCAAAGGAAAAACGATTACAGAAAGAATGGGAAGTTTCCCATAGGCCACATAGAGCGAAAATGCCAAGACCTAACTTTGCCAAATGGGGTTATTTTGCCCAAGTGTTGGGCCTTTTCCTGCTCGGTAGACCGCCAGCACTCGGTACAAGCCACCAAACCAAAGGAAAAACAATTACAGAAAGAATTGGAAGTTCCCCATAGGCCACATAGAGCGAAAATGCCAAGACCTAACTTTGACAAATGGGGTTATTTTGCCCAAGTGTTGGGCCTTTTCCTGCTCGGTAGATCGCCAGAACTCGGTACAAGACACCAAACCAAAGGAAAAACGATTACAGAAAGAATTGGAAGTTTCCCGTAGGCCACATAGAGAGAAAATGCCAAGACACCAAACCAAAAATTTCTATATAATGTCTAATCAAGTTTAATCGAAGTTATTTGAGCAGATTAATGGTTAATGATTTTCTGAAAATGTTAATCGATTTATGTACTTTTGATTGAAGGTAGTATTTGTCTTTAATCAGTGCACGTTTTTGTATTTTGAGGGCCTTTGGCCCTGGCCAAATTTGTTGACAGTAGACAATATGGCCGACACTGTATTGTTAGTGAAAGAAAACACGGTCAAAATCTTGACCTCTGGCACACGCAAGTTTAGCACGTACGAAATTATTGACCTTGTTGAAAACAAACTCGGAGAGGACTCCGTTCTAGCATGTGTGCCATGTACTGACTCTTTTGATGTGACTCTAATTAATCGTGATGTTGCAGAAACTCTTGCAAATGATGGACTAATTAGTGGGGAAGATGGACTTCTTTGCAAATTTGTTAATTCACGTGTCAAGGTTGTTTCATTTATGCACATACCTGTGTATGTGTCTGACAAAGAAATTTTTGACTAATTGCACTTCTGGGGAGTAAAAGCTACTGAAAAAACTGTTGACCACAATGGCAAGTAAAAATATGATGGTACGCGTTATGTCAAGGTGCAATTCCCGGATAAAATTTCAAGCTTGCCCTACGCAACAAGTTTTGATGGTCTGTCATATTCTATACGCCATAATGACCAGGAAAGAGTATGTTTTAAATGTCTCCAAGCTGGACATGTTTTATCAAATTGTCCAGAATTTAGGTGCTTTAAGTGTGATCAACCCGGTCACGGTAAAAGGAATTGTGTGTCTGTTTTATGTCCGAGGTGCAATTTGTTTGGCTGGAAATGCGAGTGTGTCCAGATTGGATCAGACGATATTTTTGATTCAGTAGCTGACGCACGTGCTGATTCTAACGGTATCTATTACGGTAAATCTGATATTTTACAAAAAAGCGTCTGTTGCTGAAAATTCTGACGTTATAAATGATTCGCATGGTGTTGATATTAGTAATAGTGACGTTATTAATGACCGTAGCGACAATCTTGATGGTAAAAATGTTGTTAAATCCAGTGTTGATGAAATGAAACTGGTTATTGAGCAAAATGTTAAAATTAATCTTGAAAAAATTGAAAATATAAATCTGGAGAGTATGACTAAGAATTACGGTGTTTTGAATAATTGTGATGATGATCAGGAAATGTCTGATGCCTTTGCCTCCTCTTCACAATCGTCAGATTTGTCTGGAACAGCGCGAATCGGCAAAAGTAAGGTTAAACGACAGGATAAACCTGAGCAGAGATCCAGTGACAGTGATGTTTTGAAAGTGATACAGGACCGCAAATCAAGCAAAGTAAAACTAAATCCATCTACAGTCAAGGAAGTTATTAGTCATGTTAAAAAATCAAAAATCAAATAAACTTACTTTTTGGGGGGTTTTATATTTAATATTGTTAATAATGGTGAAAAAAGCAAGCATAAACATAAATGGTTTAAAAAATGTTGTAAAATTTCAAAAACTTATTTCTTATTTTCATTCGCAAAATTTAGATTTCGTGTGTGTGCAAGAGACACATTGGGATAATTGTTTTATTGAATCTTATAAACACTTATGGGATGGTGAGATTTTATATAGTAGTAGCAATTTTGGTTTCAAGGGTTGTGCTTTATTTATCGCTAACAAGTTTATTGACAAATGTGAACTAGTATATGCTGAACAAAAAGGTAGACCTCTGGAATGCAAAATAGATATAAATGATTATGTGTTTTCCCTCATATGTATTTATGCGCCGAATGATGAAACAGAGCGTCATGAATATTTTCGGTCCGTTGCTGATCGATTACTACTTTCAGAAAAAGGTTGTACTTTGTGTTGATTTTAATGATATTCTGAATCCCTTCTCTGATCAATCAGTAAATATGACATGTTATGGCAAAAGTGATAGTACTTTTGCTAACTTTGTAAATGACCATTCATTGTGTGACATATGGAAGCGTAAAAATCCAAACAGTGCAGTGTTTACCCGGAGACAACTTGTTCAAGGCAAATTAAAACAATCACGAATTGACTACATATTTTTATCTTCCGCTGTAGTGAAACATTCTCTTTATTGTTTTGTCTCGCATACCAGTTTTAGTGACCATAGTTTTGCTAGTTTAATTTTGAATTTTGATAACTATGAGAAAGGATCGGGTGTTTGGGTATTCAATAATTCTTATCTAAAAGATCCTGGGTATTGCTTTAAAATCCGTAACATGATAAAATCATCTGCATCTTACCTCTTGTACCAGACTGAACCACTTGTATGGTGGGACAATTTAAAGTACAGCCTTAAGAGTTTCAGTATATCCTATGCTCAACAACAGAGAAAACGAGCTAAAGATGAATTTTGGCAATTACAAACGGCTCTGAATTTTCATTTGTTGAAAGCCAGTAAAGTGTATGATTATGACTATGCTCCTATTTTTGATTTACAATCCAAGCTTGAATATTATGAAATTTCGAAATGTGAGGGTGCCATCTTAAGGGCAAAAGTTCTAGATTCACTTGAATCCGATAAGTGTTCGCATTACTTTCTTAATTTAGAAAAGCGGAAACAAGAGTCCAATGTGATTCGATCGTTACGATCTGCATCTGGAACTATGCTATCTTCTTCGGATGACATTCTGCAAGAAGCTGTTAATTTTTATTCCAAACTTTATGCTTATGAGCCAGTGTCTGAGGACAAACAGGATGTTATTTTTGATCACATCAGTAAGCAGATAAGTGAAGCTAGCGCTGAACATTGTGAAGCTATTATTTCCCAAAAGGAATTATTTTCCGCTCTAAATGGCATGAAACGTCGTAAATCGCCAGGTGTTGACGGTTTAACAGTTGAATTCTTTGTTCATTTTTGGCCTTCGACGTGATCAATGAAATTCGAAAATGTGTGGAACTAAGCAGAACTATGAAATGGGGCATAATTTCATTGTTTTACAAAAACAGGGGAGATAAGTGTGATTTAAAGCATTGGCGCCCAATTAGTTTGCTAAATGTAGATTATAAAAGCTTTGCCCGTTCATTGGCATTACGTTTAAAAACAGTCCTCGAAGCATTGATTTCGCCTGATCAAATATGCTGTATTCCTGGTCGGGACATTTCTGTAAATGTTCTAAATGTTAAAGAACTTATTGAGTATGTTGAACATGATAATCTACCTTGTTTCTTATTAAGCGTAGATGCTGAAAAAGCTTTTGACATGGTCTCACATCAATACATGTTTTCGCTTTTAGCTAAATTTGGTTTTGGTGATGCTTTTATTTCGAATTTGAAAATCTTGTATTTTGGTATTAGAAGTAGTATCAAAATTAACGGTTTCATCTCGAAATCGTTTAATATTAGTCGTTTTGTGCGTCAGGGGTGTCCGATCTCTGCCTTCTTTACGTGCTCACAGCAGAGCCATTGAATTTACTCATAAAATCGAATCCGAATATCATGGGTATTCCCATCCCTGGATGTGACCACAAGTCACTGCTTTTTCAACATGCTGATGATGTGACGTTAACTTTATCAAACTTTGATTCAATTAATGAAGCCATTGAAACTATTAATGTTTATTGATCCGCATCAGGTGCAAAAATTAACCGTGATAAGTCGCAGCTATTACTTGCTGGTTCATCAAAGAGTGTTGTGTGTGACAACTGTCCAGTTACCCTTGTGAATGGTTGCATGAAAATACTAGGTGTACACGTGGGTCTGAACAAACTTAAGTGTGAAAAGTTGAATTGGGAGTCAAAATGTTCCAAAGTGTCTAAAATACTAAATATGTGGAAACAAAGAGATCTTTCGGGTGGTAGAAATTCCATCTTGGGCATTGAAGAGTATCGATAAATCTATTCGGGATTTCATTTGGTTTGGAAAGGTCCCGCTTATCAAAATCTCAACCTTATGGGGTAACAATGAAAAAGGTGGATTAGGTTTGGTATCAATCAAAGAAAAAGAAAAATCCTTTAGACTAGCCTGGTTATCCAATTTTCTTCAATGCTCTCATGATGCTCCATGGAAATTCTACATGACATATTTTTTAAAGTCGTATAAACAATTTTTATGTTCTTTTGAACTTTTATTTATATCTTATTCTTCAAAGGGACTAAGTTCCTTGACTGACTTTTATGGTTGAATTAATTAAGAGTTCTTGTGATTTCGCTAATTGTGCAATAGACTGTAAATTAGTCATCAAGA
>NW_008709893.1:15108-16326 GCF_000327385.1 Lottia gigantea | reverse complement strand
CCTATTGGACGTTGATTGACGAGATTAGCACATTCGAGTAGGTAAGTATATAGTTCAAAGGAAGTCAGTAATTGTTCACCAACAGATTTCTTCAGAGCAGTTTTGCAGACTTTAACCATAGATTCAGCGCAACCATTTTGATGTGGAGCAGCAGGAGTAGTAAATTTCCACGTCATTCGATTTTCAGCACAAAAGTCTTTTAAAGTTTCTTCATCATATCCTTTGATCATTTGTCTCAGTTCTTTTTCAGCACCAACAAGTTGTGAACCATTATCACTTAACATTAAAGAAGGAGTCCCACGTATACTGAAAAATCTTCTTAAAACTTGTATAAACTCCATGGTCGAATAATCAACAGCAAGTTCCAAATGAACAGATCTAGTGTTCAAACATGTAAATAATACACCATAATGTTTAGCAGTTTTGTTTCTACCAATTTTGACATTGTAAGGACCGAAATAATCAACAGCAGTGTAATAAAAAGGCGGTGTAAATGGAGCTAAACGAATTTTGGGCAATTCCATCATAAATTGATTTTCAACTTTGTGTTCAAATTCTTTGCACACAACACATTTATATTTTACAGTCTTAGTTAGTTTATGAACTTTCAGTATCCAATATTTTCTTCTTATTTTAGCAGCAGTAGCAGCAATTCCTAGGTGACCATTATTGTGTGTCTGACGAGTTATCAATAAAGATATTCGATGACCATTAGGCAACAAAGCAGGGTGTTTAGAATCATAGGAGACAAAAGCATCATTCAATCTACCTCCAACGCGCAAAATTCCATCTTCATCTGTAAATGGGCTTAAAGTTTTAAAGTCTCCCTTTTGTTGACGATCATATAAACTAAGTTGCGCGCGCTTAATCCAGTAAGTTTCAGAGTTAACCAATTCTTCAGCAGATAAAAATTCTTTTCTTTTAACAGCATTTCTTCTTTTAGCAGATAAATTCCATATGAATCTTAAAACATAAGCAGTTACTCGTATCAGTTTGTTCCACGTAGAATAGTTATTACAGTTTATAATATCTTCATTAACAGTTACAGCACTCACAGATTTACGAATTTCCATTTCCATATCAGTATCAGCTACTTTAACAGTGTTAATAGGCCAATTTTCTTCTTCTTCTAATAAAAAACTTGGACCATTTTTCCATCTTTCAGTTAATTGACTAGCAGGTATACCACGTGAAATATCATCAGCTACATTATCTTGT
>NW_008709893.1:12459-14379 GCF_000327385.1 Lottia gigantea | reverse complement strand
GTTTGTTTTCCATCTCAGGTAAGCACAAGTACCAAAAGCTTCTTCAGATGCATCAGAAAATATGCAAAGTTCAGGTAAGTTAACAAATTCTGGAGGTGTCAAGCATCTTTCAAATTCTATACCATTTAAACTGTTCATTTCAGCAAACAAATTTAACCATTCAGATTGCAAATTTTCAGGTAAGGTTTGATCCCATTCTAAACCAAGTTGCCACAGTTTCTGCATTCCAATCTTCAGTCGTACCAAAAATGCAGCAGCAAAACCAATTGGATCAAATAATCTAGCAATTTGACTCAAAATTCTTCTTTTTGTCAAACAAACAGGAACATTAGATTTATCAGCAAATTCAATCTTGACTTTATATGAAAAAGTGTCTCTAGTATTATTCCAGACGATTCCTAAAACCTTTTCTTCATTTAAATTAGTCAACAGTTTCAAATCTTGATTTTCAGAAACAGGTAAGCAGTTTAATACTTTATTAGATATCCATCCTTTAACTTTAAATCCACCATTAGCTAGTGCAGAGTCAATATCAATAGTCAGTTTACTAGCTTCATTTACAGTTTTAACTGAAGTACATATATCATCCATATAAACATCATTTTCTAATACTTTAGCAGCTTCAGGTAAATGAGATTTTACTTCTTCAGCAGTTTTCTTTAAAGCCATCTGAGCCATAGCAGGTGCTGGCTTATCACCAAATGTCAATACAGTTTTGACATATACATCAGGAGTTTTTTCAACATTGAGATTTCTCCACAGGAACCTATGAACATGTTGATCTTCTACAGGAATCAGTACTCTGTGATACATCTTGGAAATATCCCCACAAATAACCACTTCATTTTCTCTAAATCTCAGTATAACTCCAAATAAATTGTTGAGAAGATCAGGACCTTTATACCAGTAATCATTCAAACAGTGACCATTAAAACTAGCAGACGAGTTAAATACTATTCTTACAGGTGTACTTTTCTTCTCTGGTTTTATAACTTCATGATGGGAAATATAATGAACAGGACCTTTGTATTCAGTAATTTCTGAATCTGTAAGTTTTCTAGCGAATTTCATATCCACCATTTCTTCAATTTGACCATTATATATTTCAGCATGTACAGGATATTTCAGCAGTCGACGTTCAGTTGATTCCAATTTATTTTCAGCTTGTATTCTATTATCAGGAAGTAAATTAGGATCTTTTCTCCAAGGATAAGGTATTATCCATTGATTACCAATCTTCTTACAGGATTTCTCGATTATCTTAGATTCTTTAATTTCTATGGGACTGAGACCACTTTCTCGACAGCAACAGGAACCTGAAGCCACACCCATTGCTTCTGTAGTCCAAAAGTCAGCCATATCTACCGGACCCGACAATCCGACATGATACACACGATGATCTTGAGTTCGATATCCAGATGTCACACCAAATATAATCCATCCCAAAGGTGAATGTCTTGCTATCAGATTGTTATATTGTCTTATATCCCCTGTATGCAAAAAAGCATGATCTATGCCTATGAGTAGATCAAGAGAACCGTAACCTCTATGTAAACATCTAACAGTTAAATTAAAAACTTTAGCTATTTCAAATAATCTAATTTCTTCAATATCTTCACCAATACATGGAATTCCTAAAGCAGTAATTTGAAAAGATCTACCAGTATCCATTGAAACTATTCTAAATTTATACAGCTTGGTTCTAAGTTCTTCAGAATCTCCACCAATTTTTGTCATCACAATACTTATATCTTTGCCTTCTAATTGAAGTTGTTCGGCCATTGATTTTCTAATTAAGCTAAGCTGGGCACCAGAGTCTAACAGGGTATTTCCTCTAACAGTATTACATTTACCATAGATATCAACAGTTATTACAGGTAAAATAGTTTCTCTACTATTCAGCATTGATGCAATTCCTAC
>NW_008709893.1:10740-12137 GCF_000327385.1 Lottia gigantea | reverse complement strand
TACATGTGATTATTGTTCATATCATTAGGTCTGCCTATTTCTTTAAGTGTGTTATAACTTCTTCGGACAACATGAACTAATTCGCAAAAACGTGCATCTTCACCATCTCTTAGTGGACGGAAACGTGTTAAATCTTGGGTAATACAATCAGCAATAAATCTTGGATCTCCATACATTGAGTCTAGATATTCAAAGGCAGCATCATAATCAGAACCCATACCACTTATCAATTCTAATGGCTTATTTACCAAACAGGAACGCAGTAAAGTTATAGCATCTCGTTTACTATATCTCGATGAAACCATATGCAAAAAGTCTGACTTAAAAGTATAATATTCACGAACATCTCCACTAAACTTTGGCATCTTCGGTTTCTCCATTTTAAATTGACAAACATCGGTAGATTGTGTAGGGTTTCCACTGACAGAATTACTATTCAGGCTAGTTGAAGCAGTAAGACCATTCATATTCTCGGTACTCAGATTATCAGCATCAAAATTATTCGGATTGACAGCAGTAGAATTTCTCGGATTAACAGCAGTAGAATTTCTCGGATTAACAGCAATAGAATTTCTCAGATTAGCAGCAGCAGAATCTCTCGGATTAACAACAGCAGAAGTAGTTGGATTCGGATTATCATCAGCAGAAGAACTCGGATTGACAGCAGATTTACTCGGATTATCGTCTATACTGTGGTTGTCAGGATCAACAATATTATTTACATCAGAATTACTCTGGATATCAGTAGGTAATGAATTGTCATTAGGGGATGAAGAGGGTGACAGGTTTATTTGATCAGGGCTCTGGGGAATTTCAACATTCTGGGTTTTTGCTTGGAACTCATCATCTAAGTGTTTAACATAATCTTTGGAATACATTTTTAATGTTGTGACCTGGTTTTGCACATCATCCAACCAAATTTCTGCAGTTTCAAATTCATCCTCGTCATCTATCATTTGAGTATATGCAGTATGTGTTTCCACCAGATTATCAAATGCAGTGTCTATTTTCAAAACTATTTCTTGGATTTCTTCTATTCCCCTTTTTTCATTAATCAGTCTATCTAGTACTTTCCCTAGTCTGGTAATAGCAGCTTTACAGTTTCTTCTTTTCTTCTTGGCTTCTAAGAGCAAGGTTTTCAGTTCCTCTGGTGGCATGTTTAATTTTCAAAAATTCAATCAGTCAAAATTTCACAGGATATGTGACAGATAAACAAAAGTTCAGTAAATGTGACCAGTTTCACAGCAAATACACAATACGTGCCAGTTCTGACTGAATTTTCTCAAATTTCACCAGGATACAGATTAGCAAATATAATACAGTTTACCAGTCATTAAACACAGTAGATTAACATCCAAATTTCTTCAGCATTTCTCCAATCCCGTGGTTAGCAAAGT
>NW_008709893.1:9601-10690 GCF_000327385.1 Lottia gigantea | reverse complement strand
CATGATGTATGTTGAATCTTGAGTGTTGACCAGATGATCTTAAAGGAGCAGTAGCACGAATACGAGACTTCATTTCAGCATTCATCCATTCTAATAAATCTTCTAAATCAGCAGTCTTTTTGTCTTTTTCAAGATATCTGAACCAAACTNTCTTGTCTTCCGTGTTCATCTTCTGTTCAATTAAAGCTAACATGTGATTATTGTTCATATCATTAGGTCTGCCTATTTCTTTAAGTGTGTTATAACTTCTTCGGACAACATGAACTAATTCGCAAAAACGTGCATCTTCACCATCTCTTAGTGGACGGAAACGTGTTAAATCTTGGGTACAGGAACGCAGTAAAGTTATAGCATCTCGTTTACTATATCTCGATGAAACCATATGCAAAAAGTCTGACTTAAAAGTATAATATTCACGAACATCTCCACTAAACTTTGGCATCTTCGGTTTCTCCATTTTAAATTGACAAACATCGGTAGATTGTGTAGGGTTTCCACTGACAGAATTACTATTCAGGCTAGTTGAAGCAGTAAGACCATTCATATTCTCGGTACTCAGATTATCAGCATCAAAATTATTCGGATTGACAGCAGTAGAATTTCTCGGATTAACAGCAGTAGAATTTCTCGGATTAACAGCAATAGAATTTCTCAGATTAGCAGCAGCAGAATCTCTCGGATTAACAACAGCAGAAGTAGTTGGATTCGGATTATCATCAGCAGAAGTACTCGGATTGACAGCAGATTTACTCGGATTATCGTCTATACTGTGGTTGTCAGGATCAACAATATTATTTACATCAGAATTACTCTGGATATCAGTAGGTAATGAATTGTCATTAGGGGATGAAGAGGGTGACAGGTTTATTTGATCAGGGCTCTGGGGAATTTCAACATTCTGGGTTTTTGCTTGGAACTCATCATCTAAGTGTTTAACATAATCTTTGGAATACATTTTTAATGTTGTGACCTGGTTTTGCACATCATCCAACCAAATTTCTGCAGTTTCAAATTCATCCTCGTCATCTATCATTTGAGTATATGCAGTATGTGTTTCCACCAGATTATCAAATGCAGTGTCTATTCAAA
>NW_008709893.1:8082-9551 GCF_000327385.1 Lottia gigantea | reverse complement strand
AATTTTCTCAAATTTCACCAGGATACAGATTAGCAAATATAATACAGTTTACCAGTCATTAAACACAGTAGATTAACATCCAAATTTCTTCAGCATTTCTCCAATCCCGTGGTTAGCAAAGTTCAGGTTCACTTCTGTCAGAATTCAAATTTTTGTGGATCGTGAGAGTGCATGAAGCCGTCCGGTCTAAGCCCCTGGTAATTGGCCAATTCTATAGAGTTAATAAAACAGATTGATAATACAGTTGGTTCTTTTCTTAGTTTAAATTACTTAGCATCTAATTCACTACATTTACTTTTAGTTATATACTTTTTACTTTTTACTATTTACTTTTTACTATTTGAATTCATGACAACACTGGAGGCCATGACCGGAAGCATGGTTATTACAAAAAGTACGGATCAGATTAAACTTATAAAAATATAAGGAAACATTTTGGAACATGGACAGTCAATTCAATAGTCTCTTGCAGAACACCAGTTCTCGTCCGATAACTGAAGTTAAGCAACGTCGGGCTCGGTTAGTACTTGGATGGGTGACCGCCTGGGAACACCGAGTGCTGTAGACTCCCTTTTGCGCTGTAGACTCCATTTTGCTGGTATTTTCCCCTGTTTTGCGAGAAAGACCCGCCAGAAAAATTTCTATATAATGTCTACGGCCATACCACGTTGAAAGCATCAGTTGACTTCCGGTTTGGTTTTCATAGGAGAAAGACGTGTGTTGAATTCTCTATGTAAATCCGTTTGAATCCGTGAAATTCTTTTGAGGTTGGATACTCATATTATCTTTTGTGTATTTTGGATGACTTTCTGAACTATTTAAGGATATTATTTATTGGATATTATAGTGTATAAGTGATTTTTGGGCCTTTTGGCCCGGCTGCCTCAGCCGTGGACGGTGGACAGTTATCGTCAAGATGGCGGACGTTGACCTGTTGATTAAAAACAACACGGTGAAAGTGTTTGTTCACGATACTCGAAAATATCTTGCAAAGGAGATAATTGACTTAGTGGAGGAGAAACTTGGTGAGGATAGTGTACTGGCTTGTGTTCCTTGTAACGGTTCATATGATGTTACTCTTGTGCATAAGGATGTTGCATATAAATTGGTGGAGGACGGATTAATGGCAGACTGTAAAGAAGGTATGCATTGTAAATTTGTTGATTCGAGAATCAAGGTTGTTTCATTCATGCATATTCCTGTTTACATAAAGGATGAAGATATTTTGAAAAAATTGAAATCATGGGGTGTAAAAGTGGCCGGGCCTTTGATAAGGAAAACCGTTGATTTCAAAGGGAAAAAGAAATATGATGGCACCAGATATTTAAAGGTAGAGTTTCCTCCTAACGTTGCCAGTTTGCCATATGCTACTAATTTCGAAGGACTTTCATATTCAATCAGACATAATGAGCAAGAGAAAGTATGCTTTAACTGTTTACAACCTGGTCATATTTTGTCTCAATGCCCAG
>NW_008709893.1:0-1926 GCF_000327385.1 Lottia gigantea | reverse complement strand
GGCCATACCACGTTGAAAACACCAGTTCTCGTCCGATCACTGAAGTTAAGCAACGTCGGGCTCGGTTAGTACTTGGATGGGTGACCGCCTGGGAACACCGAGTGCTGTAGACGCCCTTTTGCCCCTATTTTCACGCTTGGATTTGCATTTTAACTCTTGGAAGGCTGAGTCTCGATCGCGTGTGGGCCATTTAGATCAGTTCCTGGCCTGGACAAAATTTTTGGGCCGAAATTAATTTTTCTGTGTGTACCGTAGTGTATTATATGGCCAAAGACTCGCCTGAGACATTACTATGTAACGTCTACGGCCACACTACGTTGAAAACACCAGTTCTCGTCCGATCACTGAAGTTAAGCAACGTCGGGCTCGGTTAGTACTTGGATGGGTGTCCGCCTGGGAACACCGAGTGTTTCGACCAGTTCCTGGCCTGGACAAAATTTATGAGCCGAAATTAATTTTTCTGTGTGTACCGTAGCGTATTATATGGCCAAAGACTCGCCTGAAACATTGCTGTGTAAGGTTTACGGCCATACCACGTTGAAAACACCAGTTCTCGTCCGATCACTGAAGTTAAGCAACGTCGGGCTCGGTTAGTACTTGGATGGGTGACCGCCTGGGAACACCGAGTGCTGTAGACGCCCTTTTGCACCTATTTTCACGCTTGTATTTGCATTTTCACTCTTGGAAGGCTGAGTCTCGATCGCGTGTGGGCCATTTAGACTAGTTCCTGGCCTGGACAAAATTTTTGGGCCGAAATTAATGTTTCTGTGTGTACCGTAGCGTATTATATGGCCAAAGACTCGCCTGAAACATTGCTGTGTAACGTCTACGGCCATACCACGTTGAAAACACCAGTTCTCGTCCGATCACTGAAGTTAAGCAACGTCGGGCTCGGTTAGTACTTTGATGGGTGACCGCCTGGGAACACCGAGTGCTGTAGACGCCCTTTTGCCCCTATTTTCACGCTTGGATTTGCATTTTAACTCTTGGAAGGCTGAGTCTCGATCGCGTGTGGGCCATTTAGACCAGTTCCTGGCCTGGACAAAATTTTTGGGCCGAAATTAATTTTTCTGTGTGTACCGTAGCGTATTATATGGCCAAAGACTCGCCTGAAACATTGCTGTGTAACGTCTACGGCCATACCACGTTGAAAACACCAGTTTTCGTCCGATCACTGAAGTTAAGCAACGTCGGGCTCGGTTAGTACTTGAATGGGTGACCGCCTGGGAACACCGAGTGCTGTAGACGCCCTTTTGCCCCTATTTTCACGCTTGGATTTGCATTTTAACTCTTGGAAGGCTGAGTCTCGATCGCGTGTGGGCCATTTAGATCAGATCCTGGCCTGGACAAAATTTTTGGGCCGAAATTAATGTTTCTGTGTGTACCGTAGCGTATTATATGGCCCAAGACTCGCCTGAAACATTGCTGTGTAACGTCTACGGCCATACCACGTTGAAAACACCAGTTCTCGTCCGATCACTGAAGTTAAGCAACGTCGGGCTCGGTTAGTACTTGGATGGGTGACCGCCTGGGAACACCGAGTGCTGTAGACGCCCTTTTGCACATATTTTCACACTTGGATTTGCATTTTCACTCTTGGAAGGCTGAGTCTCGATCGCGTGTGGGCCATTTAGACCAGTTCCTGGCCTGGACAAAATTTTTGGGCCGAAATTAATTTTTCTGTGTGTACCGTAGCGTATTATATGGCCAAAGACTCGCCTGAAACATTGCTGTGTAACGTCTACGGCCATACCACGTTGAAAACACCAGTTCTCGTCCGATCACTGAAGTTAAGCAACGTCGGGCTCGGTTAGTACTTGGATGGGTGACCGCCTGGGAACACCGAGTGCTGTAGACGCCCTTTTGCCCCTATTTTCACGCTTGGATTTGCATTTTAACTCTTGGAAGGCTGAGTCTCGATCGCGT
>NW_008709892.1:0-1535 GCF_000327385.1 Lottia gigantea | reverse complement strand
ATTTTAGATTGTGATTACAAGTATACAAATGATATAAAAATTGATTCTGGAAATCCGACTTATTTATTCAATGTAAAAAAACCTGAATGTAATGAAAGATGTAATAACGATACCCAATGTTCCACGTTTATTCTTGATGCTTCTGGTTGTGTTCTATATCCACCACCAGTCATCGCCGTGCTTTTTAATCCGATTGATGGTAATTATCTGAACCAATGTATTTCAAATTGTTCCGAGACGAATGAATGTCTGATGTTCAATTATCGACCTGGTTTAGCAGACTTTTGTGTGTTGTATAACGTTACTCTGGACAACCTATCTGATCGGAATACTGAAATCGTTACTGAATATCTTCTAGCAGAAAAAACCTGTCAATAATTAAAACATGTAAAATAATTTGTTTTGATATAACCCTGGTATAACATGTTTATCATGATATAACTCTATTATAACATGTTTATCATGATATAACTCTATTATAACATGTTTATCATGATATAACTCTATTATAACATGTTTATCATGATATAACTCTATTATAACATGTTTATCATGATATAACTCTATTATAACATGTTTATCATGATATAACTCTATTATAACATGTTTATCGTGATATAACTCTATTATAACATGTTTATCATGATATACCTCTATTACCCAATGTTCCACGTTTGTTGTTGATGCTTCTGGTTGTGTTCTATATCCACCACCAGTCATCGCCGTGCTTTTTAATCCGATTGATGGTAATTATCTGAACCAATGTATTTCAAATTGTTCCGAGACGAATGAATGTCTGATGTTCAATTATCGACCTGGTGGAGCAGTCTTTTGTTTGTTGTATAACGTTACTCTGGACGACCTATCTGATGGGGATACAATACGAAGTAATGAATTTCTTGTAGCAGAAAAAACCTGTCAATAATTAAAACATGTAAAATAATTTGTTTTGATATAACCCTGGTATAACATGTTTATCATGATATAACTCTATTATAACATGTTTATCATGATATAACTCTATTATAACATGTTTATCATGATATAACTCTATTATAACATGTTTATCATGATATAACTCTATTATAACATGTTTATCATGATATAACTCTATTATAACATGTTTATCATGATTAAACTCTAGTATAACATGTTTATCATGATTTAACTCTATTATAACATGCTTATCATGATATAACTCTATTATAGCATGTTTATCATGATATAACTCTATTATAACATGTTTATCATGATATAACTCTATTATAACATGTTTATCATTTATATAACTCTATTATATTATGTTTATCATGATATAACTCTAATATAACATGTTTATCATGATATAACTCTATTATAACATGTTTAACATGATTTAACTCTATTATAACATGTTAATCATGATATAACTCTACTATAACATGTTTATCATGATATAACTCTGGTATAACATGCTTATCATGATTTAACTCTGGTATAACATTTTCATGCATGACGGTTTGCTAAAGAAAATGACTCTTTCTACTCTCCAATTC
>NW_008709891.1:7551-8731 GCF_000327385.1 Lottia gigantea | reverse complement strand
ATGGTCTGACATGTTACGGAACCTCGACACCGCAAGATACCAGATTGATCCGAAGATACCAAACCAAACCAAACCAAACCATCCATGTGTAGCCATCTGCAAAGTGGCAACCAGACTCCGGACCAACAACGTACTACGAGACCATCAGTTCAACGCCATTAAATGTCGCTGCGGCCACGTTGCCACAAGGTCGCATATCCTCATTCAATGCACTGAATTGAAACCCGCTCGTAAGCCACTACTAGAGTACCTGGAAACCAACGGCATACCACTAACCATACAGAATGTTTTGGCTCCACCCACGGACCACTGGTATACGATAATGGAACTAGTCTTCCATTTTATAACCAAATCTGTCTTGAACAGATAGGCTAAGATTTTTTTTTTTTTATCAAAGTTTCTTAACACTCTTTAATTATATCCAATCACTTTAACAAGTTTCATCGCAGAAACATTAGAGAACATCTCTCCCCCCTTTTGTGAAAGCTTCCCCCCCCCCCCTCTTTCCTCCCTCTTTTTCTCACTTTCTTTTTTTTTCTTTTTTTTTTCAGGTCTCCGAGTTTTCCAACAGATAACAGATAATCTAACCAAACCAAACCAAACCAACGACTACCATTCGACTACCAATCAACAAGAAATACCATGATCAGAACGAGTTTGGAAGAATGAAGGAGACCGAGTAACTCACGCCACACCATCCAGGGCCGAGTTTCACCGCCATGTCATTCGACCCGACCAGATCTAACGAAGAATCAACAACCAAACCAACAACACCGAATCATCCAATTTGATCCAATCCAACTACCAACTACTACGACTACCAACAACTACCTAGTTTGCGATATCAGCATCCGCTGGAAGCGAACGTTAACTTGTCATCTACCAACCAACCAACCGTGTTCACTACTCACTTGACTGTTAGACACCGCACTGTCCACATCACGTTAGTACTCTAAATTCAACATGCCGCCAAAGGTTTCTGCCAAAGGGGCTAAGAAAGCCGGAAAAGCAAAGGCCGCACGTAGCGGAGACAAGAAGAAGAAACGACGACGAAAGGAGTCTTACAGCATCTACATCTACAAAGTGCTGAAACAAGTCCACCCCGACACTGGAGTCAGCAGCAAAGCTATGTCTATCATGAACAGTTTCGTCAACGACATTTTCGAGAGAATCGCTGCCG
>NW_008709891.1:0-940 GCF_000327385.1 Lottia gigantea | reverse complement strand
GAGAAAAATTGAAAAGATGTATAGCTATAGTTATAGCGTTGAAAAATGAGTTTTGTGTATGTAGAGGCTATTCAGTATACTGTTATCACAAATCACACCTTACACCCTACCGATCAACCCTAAACCNCATGAAATTTACAAATTTTTGCCCCACTGCCCCAAAATCGTTTTTCTATCACTGAATTCTGTTGTGTAGGCTACTATTGAATTTTCTGCAGTCGTACGACTGTTTCAAGTTAAGAAATGTGAGGGCCTCTCATAGGTCCGCGCTCGCGCCATACGTTTACAATGGCAAGCGATAAAGCTAGTGAAGTGGGTCAAATTAAAACCTTTCCCCTTGCCTTATTTTGAAAATTTAACCAATTTTGACTATTGGGAAAGATGTCTTAGGCTCAAAACCCCATTTCAACGCGAAAGAAGGATTTTGAACGTATCAGGTATTTGGTCAAATTCGTAAAATCAAATGTGAGGGCCTCTCATAGGTCCGCGCGCGGCATTCATATAGTCAGGCTAAAAATTTTCGAATCATTATTCAGTTTACGTTACAAGTGTAAGGTACGAATATCAAACTGCTACCATGTCTGGACGAGGAAAGGGAGGAAAAGGTTTAGGAAAAGGAGGAGCCAAGCGTCACAGGAAAGTTCTCCGTGATAACATCCAAGGTATTACCAAGCCAGCTATTAGACGTCTAGCTCGACGAGGTGGTGTCAAACGTATCTCCGGCCTTATCTACGAAGAAACCAGAGGTGTATTGAAAGTCTTCTTAGAAAACGTCATTCGAGATGCTGTCACCTACACTGAACATGCCAAGAGGAAGACCGTCACTGCCATGGATGTCGTCTATGCTTTGAAGAGACAAGGCCGAACCCTCTACGGATTCGGAGGTTAAGCTTTTGCTTACCAGTCAGTCTCCCGAAGAGCACTCAAACGGCCCTTTTCA
>NW_008709890.1:22281-23485 GCF_000327385.1 Lottia gigantea | reverse complement strand
TTTTCAAGGAGAATTCCCAATCGAAATTTCACAGTAAACTTTGCTATGTGTTGATTTCAAATGTAAAATCACCAAACGCTATGTTTCTATTGAACTCATACATCGTTGATGGAAAGAGAAAATTGGGAGTCTTACAATAAAGTGGTAATAGATAGGACTTTTCAAAGCAACAGACAGTGGCGCTTATATGATCCTTTAAGTGATGGGAAAATCCTCACACGGTACGTCCTGAAAGTCCTGAAAAACTTGCAGAAACTGCACAAGACAGAGCGCAAAAGACTGTTTGAACAGACAGAGGTCCTTGCGAAAATGTCCGAGAATTCCCGAAAGTTGTAATCGGGATTAGTGATATTTTTCGCTATAGGATTAAAAAGCTCGCCCATGTATTCAAGACAGAGGTCCTTGCGAAAATATCCGAGAAAACCCGAATGATGCAATCGGGATTACCGTAAAATGAGTGAACCTCTGTCCACATTTTTTCACTGATTGCCTAAAATATTGGATTTTCAGGGTAAATCGAATAAAAACCGATTTTTTTTTTGTTCTAGTTACCATCTAATTGGATGAAATTTGCAGTAATTAAACTTTTTTATAACAATATTGGAAAATATTTATCGGGATAAATTTAGGTTTAGGAAATATAATATATCAGACGATTGAAGTCCTATTTGTTTAAGGGGCAATTGAAACCCTGTTTATATCTTATTTATTTTTCTCTTTCCTTGATATATTATTACATATAAATTCATTAACATATGGAAGGGCGAGCAAATGTGTTTTATCCGAAGTGCAAAGTCTATGGAAACAACACTTTTGACCCTTTGCCCTTATCAAAATTTTCAGCGTGCAATGTGGTACATTTTTAGGGTTAATGTCTTGAAGGAACTGTTTTTTCACTGTCTTCAGTGGATAGAAATAACTTTTTTGTAGAATTTTCAGTCTGTAATTTTGAAGAAAATTGTGGATTTTTGGGGTTTGAGAATTTTACATTTGAAATAATCTCCCCTTCTATTGTCTGAGAAAGTTCGTTGGTATATCGAATTTTGTCTATTTTAGTAGGTTGGATTATCTGATAGAACGACTTTGCGTTGATAAATAAATATATAATTTTTCGTAAGAATCACACTTCCCTCATAAAAATTTCAACAGAAAAAGATGTCCAAATTTTGACTGANAATTGTCTTCTATATAAACAAATTTCANA
>NW_008709890.1:18632-19743 GCF_000327385.1 Lottia gigantea | reverse complement strand
CCAACCAAGGAGTGGTTTATCTCGAATAAAATCCCTAAAGGCCGCCCGATTATATCTGACTGTGGTAGTGAGTCATATGCAGTGTCAGAATACATTGATCATTTCTTACTACCTCTAGCATGTCAACATCGCGCCTACCTTAAAGACACAACCGATTTTATCAAAATAAAAAATCTTCGAGTTCCCTCTAATGCTATTTTAATTTCTATCGACCTTTCTTCAATGTATACCAATATCGATAACACTACTGGTTTAACGGCAGTTCGTAAAGCTTTTAATTAAAACCCAGATCCAAACAGACCCGACGATGCAATGCTACAGCTTTTAGAGATTTGTCTTAGTCGAAACGATTTCACATTTAATGGTAAAACATATTTACAAATTTCAGGGACAGCAATGGGCAAACGATTCGCCCCTTCGTACGCAAACCTTTTCATGGCAGAGTGGGAACGTGAGGTGTTGCCCCTCTGTCTATTTGACCCACTTTTTTACGGACGCTTTTTGGATGACATTTTTATGGTTTGGACTTATTCTATCGAACAGTTTTGGGAATTCTTTGAAATTCTCAACAACCACCACCCTTCTATGAAACTTACCGCAAACGTGAGTGACAAAAGCATAGACTTTCTCGATACCACAGTCTTTAAGGGAGATCCCATAGCAGAAACAAATAAACTGGATATTAAAGTGTAATTCAAAGAAACTGATACTCATCAACTCTTGCACACGAGTTTCTTTCACCCAAAACATATCTTTTCTGGTATAATTAAGTCACAAGTTTTACGATTTCATCGAATTTGTACAACATGTTCTGATTTCAACCAAGCCTGTACGATTGTTTTCTCAAAACTGAAAGAGCGTGGGTACTCTAAACGATTTTTTTCGAAACATAAAAAATTCCACCTTAGCACAGATAGCAGCTAAAAACAGACTTAACGCCGAGGTATTCCAGGTTTAAGAAGTGCTCCATGTTTGTCCAGTAGATGCAAAACATGTCCCTTTATATCAGAAACTCATTATTTTGTAAGCAACTCTACGAATAAAAGGTACCCGATCCAGGAACATCTAACATGTGAAACATTCGAAGTAATATATTTAATTTCATGCAAGA
>NW_008709890.1:15840-16813 GCF_000327385.1 Lottia gigantea | reverse complement strand
ATAGGAAATCATAGAGGGCATTGGCGCTCAAAATACACCACGGTGAAAATGTATGGTTTAAAGTTCATTAACGTTCTGTATTGAGATTGGCGTGAAAAAGAGTGAATAAAGTGAAAGAAATTAGGAAAAACTGAGAAATGAAGAAAATCGCGTTTTGTCTCTTACCTTTGAACTTGGACACATACATACTTACCATATCAAAATCCCATGACAAGTGTACGAAATTTTAACAACACAACACTTTATAAAACATTCTGTCAGGGTTTGAGTAGATCTACTCAAAAATTAAACCCCACCCCACCGTATTGTGATCCCATATTCTCGCCTAGTGTTTCTAAGTAAATTGATTAGACCTGTAGGATAATCCGGTCATTGGCGGTAATCAACATAGACGTTCGGTCGGTGTATTTTGCACATGGCTTCACGGTTAAGTTAGGGCTAGGTTTCATTCATTCATTCATTCATTCATTCATTTTACTCATTCCATACCTCAATATAGGAGAATCAATTATTATAAACGTGGTCAATGGTGTGTTTTTTACACTCAAGGTTTAGACTAGACCAGGGCTTTTTCGTCAGCTTTTTACTACGAGCTGTTCTATTTTGAAGCGAAATCAGGGGAAATGGCAAGAAAGAGGGACAGGAGGGGATTTTGTACTTCGTACTTTGTTTCAAGATAAAGACTTTTTTCACTCTTTTTTGAGATTTTGGATGGCCCTGANAAGGGCCGTTTTTTTGTTGATTGCAAGAACTGCACTTTTTAAGCACGTTCGCCTCGGATTCTTCGGGCCAATTGAATGTCCTTGGGCATAATGGTCACTCTCTTGGCGTGGATGGCACACAAGTTGGTATCTTCGAAAAGACCGACCAAATAAGCCTCACTGGCTTCTTGGAGAGCCATGACAGCTGAGCTCTGGAATCGAAGATCAGTCTTGAAGTCTTGAGCGATTTCTCTCACCAATCGTTGGAAGGG
>NW_008709890.1:12934-15790 GCF_000327385.1 Lottia gigantea | reverse complement strand
ACCATTTTAAGTAATTGTTAAAAACAAAAACAATGTGTGAGAGGCCATGAAACACCCTAAAATAGAGATCACAATTTGGCTGATTACTCATATAAATACCATGTATTTGTTTATTTTCGAACAAAAATATCATGATTCACAAAACTGTATCAGAGTGTTGCAAGGTATTTCAAATTAAGAATATCAAAATGGTTTAAAATTACAGATTAAATATTTCTAAAACAAACTTGCCTTGCGAGCTTCTGTGCCACACCATAAACACTTCTGTATAATGAAGCTCTATCTGTTTACACCTAAAATTAAAAATATACAACTTAATTCTTTGATATGGCACAAATGAAATAATTCAACAAATACATAAATCCAAACAGTTGATGGATTCTATGGAACAGTCTGTTACTCAATAACAAGCGTATTAGAGCTTCGTAAACTTTACAGGAGGCTTGTGTAGTTAAGTTCAAACAACGGTGGTCATGAGATCAATTTCAATAGATCTGGCCGAAGACCAGCTAGTAGAATCTTATGATTATATACAAAGCTGAATGTAAGGACACATATAAAAATTTGGGTTTGTATTGTAAGGTTTTCCAAAAAATAATCTTATGTGGCTAAATGTAATATTTACAGTGTGTTTATAATGACGTGTATAGCAACATCATATCCTTACCTGGCTTCGTTCCAAGAGTCGCCTTTAGGACATTTGTGCTCCACCATAACCGTATTGACCTCCAATGTAATGTCCTGTTGAAGCTAAAGACCAGCTCCTTTGTTCTTGGAACCCTAAAAGTCAAGATTCTTATTTTAAAAGTAGCTTTGGAAAGTTATGTGCAAACAGTAATAAATACTTTAGACCAAAGACTAGAGGAATATATCCATTGCCTTATCTGGAAGTTATAAGCAAAAAAATAAATCTTTCTGTTAATTCTATAGCATTAAAGCTATCTAAAAGTAACCTGGTAATGAAAATCTTGAAAACTACCTCTTTAATTATGTATATCAAATGTGAATAATATCATTTGGCCAATATCTCTACTCATGGACAATCAATTTTCAAAGGTCACTCTTGAATTGATTAGTTTTAAGCTCTGGCGTCCGAGACTAAATGACTTTTTGAATTAAAGCTTTTTACTGTGGTATCTGTCATTAGCCAGTTAAGTCATGCCTCTTATAACACCCCTCTCCCAATTGAATTATCAAATATGTACCCATATATGTACCCATTTCAGAAAGAAAGATCCCATGGTAGTTTTTGCTTTTTCATTCCACAGCAGGGGGCTTGTTCTTGAAATGGATTTTAAGAGATCAATCAGATGATTGGAACACCAAAATTATCGCAATTTAAATTTTCAAGATTAATGCTCCAGTACACCTTCAAGGGATACAGAAAATGAACAAGAATTTTTCAGGGTGGGTTTCACAAAATTTCACAGAATAGGAATTGTGATTTAAATTGAAATATGTAGGTAGGTACTGACCGTGCTATGTTGATCATCTAACTGTAAGTGGTGTATGTCAAACCCAATAGTAAAGACCGCTATCGAGTTCCCGCCGACGGCTGAAAAAAACAAAAGACAAACATTGTATTGGGTCAAAATACCATATAATTTAGTATCTAAGGACATATTCTATTTATTTCTGGTTTATTGGGCGTGGTTATTGAGCCATGGAATACGGAATCCACTGAATTTTTGCAAATTGATATATATTTCTGAAAATTCACATAGCTAATAATATAATGGTACTATAATTTCAATACATCAAGATCTATGATAAACTTACAAAAAATGGGTGAAGGCATCGCCAAATCTGTTCCTCTTCATCTGTTCCTCTTCATCTGTTCTTCATCTGTTCCTCTTCATCTGTGAATAGGAGGTCTGAAGAATCATACAGGCCATGACCTCAGAACACTCCTATTGTGGCAGTGCTATTGCCGGAAGGTAAATTACCAGACGATTTACCTTTTTTAACCTAAATATCAGAAACAAAATATACTTAATTTTTTCTTTAAAGTCAAGCACAAATAAATATTGTCAATCTTCTTAAAAGATATTCATTCAATTTTGTTGCTTGGTCAAACGACTTATTTGGTTTGGTTGAATTCTAAAGACCTTGGCCACTACTCTAACCCTTCTTTAATTTTTCTTTTATATTTCTCCTTGTACTGATAAGTCAATGGTACCAAGTGACAGTTCAGAAATCTAGGTGATATTTAAAGTTGATACAGGTTTGAAGTTTGGAAGCAGAAGCAGGTGTGGCATCATACGTTTATGAACATTAAAGAAGATTTGAGCTCACACATTATTGCAGTTTACACAGTTACCAAGTTGTTAACCCCTTCAAGAATAAAGTTCTTTTAGCCAGGCAAAGGATCAAGGAGTCTAAATGGTCAAATTGTCAAGGATAAGAATAGCATTAAAGTACACTTGCCTTGCGAACTTCTGTGCCACACCATAAGCACTTTAATTCCATGTAGTGAAGTTCTATCTGTTTACACCTAAAATCAAAATATTTCAAACACATCAATACCAAGTTTCTAAAAATTAAGGACAATTAAGGGATTGTGTCGAGATATTTTTTTTTTATGTGTATATGGGAACAACAAAAGTCTGATTGAAAATTGGAACTGTACAAATTGATGCTATCAGTGTCCCCGATACCTATAAAAAAAATCCCTATAAAACATTCCAAGTTTTAAATAATTCAATTCAAAATTTGTTACCTTTGGCCACATTTGAAAGCCACTTTTTAGCTTGAAAACTAAAATGGTGCAAATAGATACACATTATAGAATACTGGAAATTCTTTTCATATTCCTTTCTATATCATACCATATGAAATATTTCAAATATCCTTACC
>NW_008709890.1:9058-12884 GCF_000327385.1 Lottia gigantea | reverse complement strand
CCAAGAGTCGCCTTTGGGACATTTGTGCTCCACCATTTAAATGCCTAATTGATAGCTAAAGACCAGCTACTTTGTTCTTGGAACCCTGGAAGAGAAACAACAGGAATTTTATTTTTTTTCGGAGGTTGATTTGGGTCTTGAATATATGTAAATAGTCTTCAGAAGTGCTAGGTATGTATGCTAATTCCTTCAAAAATAACTGGGAATTTCTTTTTCTATATATTTCTTTTCGATAAATGGCAGTCATCTTTCTAACACAGTTCCATGTCCGCCCCTGCCACCTGCATCATTAACAAGGGGAAATCAGATTTTACAGTAGAAAGCTCAATTAACAGGCACTGTAACTAATCAAAGATAGCTTTGCAGGCAAGGTAATATATGCCCATTGGCAGCTTTATTTTCAAATTAAAATATTTGGAAGAATAGTAACAATCACCGTGTCAAATATTCAAGCATTTGTCATACATTTTTTCTGAACTATTTGTCTTTCAAATATTGATAATTTGGTATAAATCTGTTCTCTTAAAGGATTTATGCCAAGACGTAAAATTTACCCTTAATTACAATGATTTTTACCTATAATCATTGACAAGGGCTTAAAAATGTCTCCCAGAACAATATTTTTGACAAAACCTTAGATTTCTGACTCTGGTCACTTAATTAGAGTTAATTAGGCTAGCAGTCAGCTGATCTATGACATCATAGACGACACTCGATAGACTGGCAGTCTGTCGTCTATAGTTGAAGCCTTGCATACATCGATCTTTCACTTTCATTACTGCCATGGAATCCAACAATTTCGACCTAAATATCCAGGCATATCAGTTTGAGCCGCTTGAGGAAGACAAACGATTAGTACTAAAATATTCTGATAGCTCTGGAAGCTCTGACAATTCCGATTTCTCAGACGACGAAACCGATTCTTTTTCTACAAACGCCCGAATCGGTACTACAGATGGTAAGTGGATAGATTTTAAACAGTCGTCACCATAAACTATCAGGTTGAAAGCAATGATAATTAACATTGCAGAAGCTCATTGATATCCATTTCAAAAGAAAATGAAAAAGAAATAAGCATATTGGATATATCTCCGGACTGTAGTAGGCCTATTATTATCATTACATAAGTCGTGTATCGGTGCGGGTCAAAAGGTCACCTAGGTGTATACGTAGCCTCTACCATCCAGTCTCTATTTGTCTACGTACAGCTTCGACGTAGATGGGGTTAGTCTGGACGTCAGAGACTATCTTCAGTCTGTATTTCGGTAAACATTGATTGAATGTGGTCATCGTGTTGAAAACAGATATTACTTATTAAATAGCTGCCTTTGTGGATTGTGTAGAGAAATGCCAACAACACTTGAGAGTCTTTCCTGTAAAGAGGTTAATGACATAGAACATAAAGCTCTGGAGGAGATGCAGCCGTGCATTTGTCAATATTTCGGGTTCAGGGCGAATTGTCTCAATGACAATAGAGATGTTCTAGATGTATCGCTAATGGAGTTTGTTGAAGTTGACGGACCCATAGATGACAATGAGCCAATTCACGAGTAAGTACTGGTCAATGCCACACAGTACACCATATGAAAATTAAGTTGTGTGAACGTTTTGCTTATGATTCAATGGCGGCATCAGAACATATGTCTCGTATTACGTCATCAACCGAAGATTCCCGAGTAGTGGCGGTAAATATGCATAATTTTAGAAGCGCTAAATTAGCCATTTTAAATGAAAAAAAGTGGTAAATAAAAATATTTTTTCCGGTAAAATCGATACGAATGCAATAATGACAGTGTATCTGAAATATTTCCAACGTAAAAGAGCAACTTGGCATAAATCCTTTAAGTAATTACAAGCTACAATTGAAATCTTCGAACACAAGGGCAATAACTCATATCATTTATCTTCAATAGTGTCCATCCATGAAAGATAATAAAAGCACCAAGTTTTCTCAAAATCCATCAAGAATCGTGCCTTCTGAAGTTTTCACAGACTGATAGACATGTGTGACGCCAAAGTGAAATTTATATGATAGCTTGCCAGGCAAGGTAACATACGCCCACTACCAGCTGTCAGCAATGATAACAAAAGTGGCTTAATAATGAATTTTCAACTGAACTGAAATCATCTATAAGTCAAGGCAAAAACCTGACACAGTTCATCAAGTTATCATCAAATTCAAACATGAATAATGTCTCAGTGCTTTGCACTCAAGGGCAATATCTCAAACTGTTCATCATCCGAATATTACCAATTTCTAACTTGATTGAGATCTCATCAATATATTATATGAATATCTAGTTTCATCAAGATCAGATAAAAACTGTAGTCTCTATCGTGCCTATAAGCCAAATTTGACACGTTTTTACTAAGTCAAGGGCAATAACTCTGAAAACGTTCACACGATTATTACCAATTCCGAACTGAAATCTCATCAACACATACATGCATACCAAGTTTCTTCAAGATCGAATGAATACTGTAGCATCTATCATGCCTACAAGCCAAATTTGACGCGTTTTTACTAAGTCAAGGGCAATAACTCAATAACAATTCATCCGATTATTACCAATTTCGAACTTGACTGAGATCTCATCAATATATACATGCAAACCAAGTTTCATCAAGATGATATAAAAACTGTAGTGTCTATCTTGCCTACAATTCAAATCTGACATGTTTTTACTATGTCAAGGGCAATAACTTTGAAACCGTTCTTCTGATTATTACCAATTTCAAACTTGTCCGAGATCTCATCAATATATACATGCAAACCAAGTTTCATCAAGATCAGATAAAAACTGTAGCCTCTATCGCGCCTACAAGAATTTTTTAATGGACGGACAGACAGACAGGGGAAACGGCAATATACGTCCACATTTCCATGTGGGCGTAAAAAAACTTTGTATACTGACCGTGCTACGTTGATCATCTAACTGTGTGTGTGTGTGGTGTATGTCAAACCCAATAGTAAAGACAGCTATTGAGTTCCCGCAGACATGACGGCTGAAAATAAACATTTTAATTCAATTAAAGCAGGTGTCAATAGTTGATATATCAACTTTTTTATGAGTCCGACATCAATGAACCTTTGATACAGAAGCCAGTGGCAATCAATCTGGATTTATCCAGTTATTAAAATCCGACATCATTTAACCTTTGATGCAGTAGCCAGTGGCAATCAATCTGGATTTATCAAATGATTAAGCGTCCGACATCATTTAACCTTTGATGCAGTAGCCAGTGGCAATCAATCTGGATTTATCAAATGATTAAGCGTCCGATATCATTGAACCTTTGATACAGTAGCCTGTTGCCAGAAGTCAATCAAGTGTGCACGACTCCGACATCATTCGACCTTTCGAACAGTAGACCCTTACTCTTGTCACCATGTTTGGTGGTATTCTCTTTATCAAGTGTTCACAAGTCAGATATCATTGAGCCTTTGATACAGTAACCTGTTTGTCACTATGTTTCATTCATTCATTTCATTCATGTTTAATAATTCAATCTTAATCTTTCCTCTTTAATCATTTATTATCCAAAAACCAGCTGGTAAAAAGGATCCTAGTTTACATAGTTGTTATCCTTGGCAAAGATAGCTTGCCAGACATAGAAACATAAACCAAAATCTATAGAAATGTATCCCATAACGTATCTGAAAATTATAACTGAAAAAATCCAGGGGTGAACTTTTTATTAACACCAAAACTTTACTTAAAAGTTTACGTGAACTTTTAAAGTTTGTTATCCCTTTTGCAAGCTGTTAGAAAACTACTGAATGGATTTGATTAAAATAAATGCATACTGGTAATTGTAGAGAAAA
>NW_008709890.1:7303-9008 GCF_000327385.1 Lottia gigantea | reverse complement strand
GTAATATTTTTTTGATTTTGCGTCATCCATGGGTGATAAACAATTTCATTAAGTTACCCCTATTAAAATCTGTTGAGAAATGTACCTTATAAAGTGTTTACAAGCTAAAAATTGAACGCTTTTCAATTCTTTGATTCTATACCTTTCAAGTCCTTTGACTTTCGATAGGGTTCATCTATGGATATACCATTAAAATAAACAATTTAATCAAATTTTGTCAAAATCTGTGAAGAATTGTGCCTCGTAGAATGTTTACAAACAATTGTAGACTGACCAACATGTTGACACCAATATATACGCTCCACATTTCATGTAGGCGCATAAAAATCCAGTTTGACTATCTCAACAATACTTAATATATATTCGAATATCTGCCCAAGTTTGGGAAAATATGGATGTTTTTCTCAGTATGAGCAAAATATTTTTTAGTTTCTTAGTATGTTTTTACGACTTAAACCAACAGTTAAACCCATATACATGTTCGTTTTCTGTGTAATCAGCTAAGTGAAGAGATCAGGGCCATTGCAGCAGTAGAAAATATAAATGTTGTAAGGTACGTGAATCCAGATCGACCTTTACTGAGATCCATAACCGCTTTGGCACTAGTTGGAAAGTTATTTGAATATCTGTCATGTCCGGTTTATATCTTCAACTTCCAGGTATATCCAAATGCAGGATCCTTCGCTTGGTTCAATTTAAAAACTTTATACCAAATCTTGCAGACTTAGATTAATTGTATTGTTTGAATCCAAGTCTAACATAAAACTTCATGTGTGATTCATCAATCGCAATATCCTGTGATGGTGTGTAAGCTGATTTTAATTTCTTATTCAGAATGTCAACAACAGGTCAAATTTTAAACAGTCTATCAATGCCTTCATCTTCTTCATTATAGTTAAACTGGTTTGCGTGGTATAAGTATATCCGTCATGACTCATGAGGTATAATATAGACTAGGGAATAAGGTGTTTTAATCTCCAATCCATCTCAATTTTTGGCTTACATACTATAGGCTACCAATCAAAATCGTTTTCTGGTGTGAATGTTGCATGTGCAAAAACATAATTTTCTGCCAAAGCACTTCACACATAAACTCATTGAACATTTTCAGAGCAGAGCTGTCTTCATTCAGGTTATCTAGCTCACAACCATATACAGGCTTATTGTCGACTTCCATTCAACCGGATTATTAGGCCAACTTTTGATTTCTTCATTAGAGCTGTCAACAACTATGTAATTCACACTAGCAACATTGATTCTAATTCACTTCGATAGGATGCATCATCGCTGCCTTCACTTGAGTCACCCTCCTCTTCTGACAACGATCCAGAGTCTACCAACTTATTTCTAATCTTATTTTCATCCAAACTGAATTTTCGTTTGTTACTTGACACCATGATGGAAAGGGAGATAACTCTCTCTTACATCCGCAAATTCTTTATGGCTCATAGGCTTAAACAAAACATTAGGATGTAGTTGAGTAAGCTTATGGAAAGGAAAGACTCAAACCAACAACACCAAGTGGTGAAAACTGAAATTTTAAGTAGACTAGACCATAGACGACCCTTTCAAAATAGCATCCAATCAAACTAAATTTTTTATTCCTTCAGTATGGTAGCATGAAAAGCTGAAATATTCATAATATCCAAATTGACTATCTCACGGACATGTCAGAAAAAATCAAAACTCAAACATATGCCTTAGT
>NW_008709890.1:0-1426 GCF_000327385.1 Lottia gigantea | reverse complement strand
GATACCACAGTCTTTAAGGGAGATTCCATAGCAGAAACAAATAAACTGGATATTAAAGTGTATTTCAAAGAAACTGATACTCATCAACTCTTGCACAAGAGCTCCTTTCACNCAAAACATACCTTTTCTGGTATAATTAAGTCACATGTTTTACGATTTCATCGAATTTGTACAAGATCTTCTGATNTCAACCAAGCCTGTACGATTGTTTTCTCAAAACTGAAAGAGCGTGGGTACTCTAAACGACACAGATAGCAGCTAAAAACAGACTTTATGCCGAAGTACCTCCAAGTTTAAGAAGTGCTCCATGTTTGTCCAGTAGATGCAAAACATGTCCCTTCATATCAGAAACTCATTATTTTGTAAGCAACTCTACGAATAAAAGGTACCCGATCCAGGAACATCTAACATGTGAACATTCGAATGTAATATATTTAATTTCATGCAAGAAATGCCCCAAACAATATGTAGGAGAAACTAAGAATAATTTACGAACTCGCTTTAATCCTCATAGGTCAGACATCAAATTAAAGAAAGACAAGCCTGTTTCTAATCATTTCAACCTCGACGACCATTCAATAGACGATCTCACCCTAATCCCAATTGAGCGAATAGAAATTGACTTGCCCGAAGATGAAACTACCAAATTCCGTCAATCTAGGGAGGCCCATTGGATTGAGACATTGAATACAGCAAGACCTATAGGACTAAATATTCATCATAATGTAGGCATAGCACCCTTTGTTGTCCCGTTTAATACAACCAGCAATCGAGCAAGCAAGATAGTTCATGCCCACTATAAGAGCCTTCAAGAGAAATTCCCCCATGTCTATAAGCAGAAAATGATAGTTGCATATTCAAAAAATAAGAACTTAAATGATAATATTGTTCATAGTAAACTAAAAACAATCAGTACATAACAGATACTATACTTCTCGCCCATCGGGCGAGTTATTTTTTCTAATTTCAGATCAGAATAAGAACAGAAGAAAACCCAATATCAAGACCCTTAATCCTAATTTCTAAATATAGTGTCTGCTCCACCCTAGGCCTGTACATTTGGGAGAATCAAACCCTCCCTTCCCCGAAATCCAATAAATTTGGTAATAACAAGTGATGAATATTTTTCTTCAACTGCACTAGTTTTAGTTGGGAAGAGGTCATCACTCGCCGCTCACAATTATAATTACAAGTACATATCTCTTATTCATGACATGTGATGAAAGTAGGATGTAAAACTCCAATCACACTTCATTTCATTTCATTTCTAATTCATGGTAACTGTCAAAGTTTTTTTAAAAAAAAAGATTACATGGTTTACTGCTGTATACAATATTTCCCAATTTTTATTTAATTAATTCATACTTTTTAATTTAAAACTGCACGAAGCCGTAGTAAACAGAAGTGAGAGTTTAGAAACTTACCT
>NW_008709889.1:1791463-1792543 GCF_000327385.1 Lottia gigantea | reverse complement strand
CCGATGTGCATATGGCCAGCAAAATTCAGCTTTCTAGCTTTGTAAGTTGGGAAGATATAGATGTATTTGCCTGTGCGCGCTTTTTGTGCAGTCAGTCTCTTTGATTTTTGAACTGCCAACGGCCATTTTTTGCTGTAATCGTTTTGACTTGGCTTTTATGTGTTTTTCCAACTCCTTGGGGCCTAAGCTGCCGGAAGAGACCCAACACTTGGGCATTATTAGGTTCTTTAGCAAAGTTAGGTCCCCTGGCAGTTTCGGCCAATGTGGCCTATAGAGCGAAAAATCGCCCACATTTCCTACCTTTATTCCTCACCTATGGCAGATAATTGAGTTCTGTTTTTTCTCAGATGCCTAGATAGCCAATGTGCATAGGACCAGCAAAATTCAGCTTTCTAGCTTTGTAAGTTGGGAAGATATAGATGTATTTGCCTGTGCGCACTTTTTGTGCAGTCAGTCTCTTTGATTTTTGAACTGCCAACGGCCATTTTTTGCTGTAATCGTTTTGACTTGGCTTTTATGTGTTTTTCCAACTCCTTGGGGCCTAAGCTGCCGGAAGAGACCCAACACTTGGGCATTATTAGGTTCTTTAGCAAAGTTAGGTCCCCTGGCAGTTTCGGCCAATGTGGCCTATAGAGCGAAAAATCGCCCACATTTCCTACCTTTATTCCTCACCTATGGCAGATAATTGAGTTCTGTTTTTTCTCAGATGCCTAGAGAGCCAATGTGCATAGGGCCAGCAAAATTCAGCTTTCTAGCTTTGTAAGTTGGGAAGATATAGATGTATTTGCCTGTGCGCACTTTTTGTGCAGTCAGTCTCTTTGATTTTTGAACTGCCAACGGCCATTTTTTGCTGTAATCGTTTTGACTTGGCTTTTATGTGTTTTTCCAACTCCTTGGGGCCTAAGCTGCCGGAAGAGACCCAACACTTGGGCATTATTAGGTTCTTTAGCAAAGTTAGGTCCCCTGGCAGTTTCGGCCAATGTGGCCTATAGAGCGAAAAATCGCCCACATTTCCTACCTTTATTCCTCACCTATGGCAGATAATTGAGTTCTGTTTTCTCAGATGCCTAGATAGCCGAT
>NW_008709889.1:1755784-1758845 GCF_000327385.1 Lottia gigantea | reverse complement strand
TCCTTGGGGCCTAGCTGCCGGAAGAGACCCAACACTTGGGCATTGGTAGGTTTTTTAGCAAAGTTAGGTCCCCTGGCAGGTTCGGCCAATGTGGCCTATAGAGCGAAAAATCGCCCACATTTCCTACCTTTATTCCTCACCTATGGCAGATAATTGAGTTCTGTTTTTTCTCAGATGCCCAGATAGCCGATGTGCATATGGCCAGCAAAATTCAGCTTCCTAGCTTTGTAAGTTGGGAAGATATAGATGTATTTGCCTGTGCGCACTTTTTGTGCAGTCAGTCTCTTTGATTTTTGAACTGCCAACGGCCATTTTTTGCTGTAATCGTTTTGACTTGGCTTTTATGTGTTTTTCCAACTCCTTGGGGCCTAAGCTGCCGGAAGAGACCCAACACTTGGGCATTGTTAGGTTCTTTAGCAAAGTTAGGTCCCCTGGCAGTTTCGGCCAATGTGGCCTATAGAGCGAAAAATCGCCCACATTTCCTACCTTTATTCCTCACCTATGGCAGATAATTGAGTTCTGTTTTTTCTCAGATGCCCAGATAGCCGATGTGCATATGGCCAGCAAAATTCAGCTTCCTAGCTTTGTAAGTTGGGAAGATATAGATGTATTTGCCTGTGCGCACTTTTTGTGCAGTCAGTCTCTTTGATTTTTGAACTGCCAACGGCCATTTTTTGCTGTAATCGTTTTGACTTGGCTTTTATGTGTTTTTCCAACTCCTTGGGGCCTAAGCTGCCGGAACAGACCCAACACTTGGGCATTATTAGGTTCTTTAGCAAAGTTAGGTCCCCTGGCAGTTTCGGCCAATGTGGCCTATAGAGCGAAAAATCGCCCACATTTCCTACCTTTATTCCTCACCTATGGCAGATAATTGAGTTCTGTTTTTTCTCAGATGCCTAGATAGCCAATGTGCAAAGGGCCAGCAAAATTCAGCTTTCTAGCTTTGTAAGTTGGGAAGATATAGATGTATTTGCCTGTGCGCACTTTTTGTGCAGTCAGTCTCTTTGATTTTTGAACTGCCAACGGCCATTTTTTGCTGTAATCGTTTTGACTTGGCTTTTATGTGTTTTTCCAACTCCTTGGGGCCTAAGCTGCCGGAAGAGACCCAACACTTGGGCATTATTAGGTTCTTTAGCAAAGTTAGGTCCCCTGGCAGTTTCGGCCAATGTGGCCTATAGAGCGAAAAATCGCCCACATTTCCTACCTTTATTCCTCACCTATGGCAGATAATTGAGTTCTGTTTTTTCTCAGATGCCTAGATAGCCGATGTGCATATGGCCAGCAAAATTCAGCTTCCTAGCTTTGTAAGTTGGGAAGATATAGATGTATTTGCCTGTGCGCACTTTTTGTGCAGTCAGTCTCTTTGATTTTTGAACTGCCAACGGCCATTTTTGCTGTAATCGTTTTGACTTGGCTTTTATGTGTTTTTCCAACTCATTGGGGCCTAAGCTGCCGGAAGAGACCCAACACTTGGGCATTATTAGGTTCTTTAGCAAAGTTAGGTCCCCTGGCAGTTTCGGCCAATGTGGCCTATAGAGCGAAAAATCGCCCACATTTCCTACCTTTATTCCTCACCTATGGCAGATAATTGAGTTCTGTTTTTTCTCAGATGCCTAGATAGCCGATGTGCATATGGCCAGCAAAATTCAGCTTTCTAGCTTTGTAAGTTGGGAAGATATAGATGTATTTGCCTGTGCGCACTTTTTGTGCAGTCAGTCTCTTTGATTTTTGAACTGCCAACGGCCATTTTTTGCTGTAATCGTTTTGACTTGGCTTTTATGTGTTTTTCCAACTCCTTGGGGCCTAAGCTGCCGGAAGAGACCCAACACTTGGGCATTATTAGGTTCTTTAGCAAAGTTAGGTCCCCTGGCAGTTTCGGCCAATGTGGCCTATAGAGCGAAAAATCGCCCACATTTCCTACCTTTATTCCTCACCTATGGCAGATAATTGAGTTCTGTTTTTTCTCAGATGCCTAGATAGCCGATGTGCATATGGCCAGCAAAATTCAGCTTCCTAGCTTTGTAATATATAGATGTATTTGCCTGTGCGCACTTTTTGTGCAGTCAGTCAGTCAGAGTTTTTTTTCCAACTCCTTGGGGCCTAAGCTGCCGGAAGAGACCCAACACTTGGGCATTATTAGGTTCTTTAGCAAAGTTAGGTCCCCTGGCAGTTTCGGCCAATGTGGACTATAGAGCGAAAAATCGCCCACATTTCCTACCTTTATTCCTCACCTATGGCAGATAATTGAGTTCTGATTTTTCTCAGATGCTTAGATAGCCGATGTGCATATGGCCAGCAAAATTCAGCTTCCTAGCTTTGTAAGTTGGGAAGATATAGATGTATTTGCCTGTGCGCACTTTTTGTGCAGTCAGTCTCTTTGATTTTTGAACTGCCAACGGCCATTTTTTGCTGTAATCGTTTTGACTTGGCTTTTATGTGTTTTTCCAACTCCTTGGGGCCTAAGCTGCCGGAAGAGACCCAACACTTGGGCATTATTAGGTTCTTTAGCAAAGTTAGGTCCCCTGGCAGTTTCGGCCAATGTGGCCTATAGAGCGAAAAATCGCCCACATTTCCTACCTTTATTCCTCACCTATGGCAGATAATTGAGTTCTGTTTTTTCTCAGATGCCTAGATAGCCAATGTGTATAGGGCCAGCAAAATTCAGTTTTCTAGCTTTGTAAGTTGGGAAGATATAGATGTATTTGCCTGTGCGCACTTTTTGTGCAGTCAGTCTCTTTGATTTTTGAACTGCCAACGGCCATTTTTTGCTGTAATCGTTTTGACTTGGCTTTTATGTGTTTTTCCAACTCCTTGGGGCCTAAGCTGCCGGAAGAGACCCAACACTTGGGCATTATTAGGTTCTTTAGCAAAGTTAGGTCCCCTGGCAGTTTCGGCCAATGTGGCCTATAGAGCGAAAAATCGCCCACATTTCCTACCTTTATTCCTCACCTATGGCAGATAATTGAGTTCTGTTTTTTCTCAGATGCCTAGATAGCCGATGTGCATATGGCCAGCAAAATTCAGCTTTCTAGCTTTGTAAGTTGGGAAGATATAGATGATT
>NW_008709889.1:1737361-1738894 GCF_000327385.1 Lottia gigantea | reverse complement strand
TGTTTTTCCACTCCTTGGGGCCTAAGCTGCCGGAAGAGACCCAACACTTGGGCATTATTAGGTTCTTTAGCAAAGTTAGGTCCCCTGGCAGTTTCGGCCAATGTGGCCTATAGAGCGAAAAATCGCCCACATTTCCTACCTTTATTCCTCACCTATGGCAGATAATTGAGTTCTGTTTTTTCTCAGATGCCCAGATAGCCGATGTGCATATGGCCAGTAAAATTCAGCTTCCTAGCTTTGTAAGTTGGGAAGATATAGATGTATTTGCCTGTGCGCACTTTTTGTGCAGTCAGTCTCTTTGATTTTTGAACTGCCAACGGCCATTTTTTGCTGTAATCGTTTTGACTTGGCTTTTATGTGTTTTTCCAACTCCTTGGGGCCTAAGCTGCCGGAAGAGACCCAACACTTGGGCATTATTAGGTTCTTTAGCAAAGTTAGGTCCCCTGGCAGTTTCGGCCAATGTGGCCTATAGAGCGAAAAATCGCCCACATTTCCTACCTTTATTCCTCACCTATGGCAGATAATTGAGTTCTGTTTTTTCTCAGATGCCTAGATAGCCGATGTGCATATGGCCAGCAAAATTCAGCTTCCTAGCTTTGTAAGTTGGGAAGATATAGATGTATTTGCCTGTGCGCACTTTTTGTGCAGTCAGTCTCTTTGATTTTTGAACTGCCAACGGCCATTTTTTGCTGTAATCGTTTTGACTTGGCTTTTATGTGTTTTTCCAACTCCTTGGGGCCTAAGCTGCCGGAAGAGACCCAACACTTGGGCATTATTAGGTTCTTTAGCAAAGTTAGGTCCCCTGGCAGTTTCGGCCAATGTGGCCTATAGAGCGAAAAATCGCCCACATTTCCTACCTTTATTCCTCACCTATGGCAGATAATTGAGTTCTGTTTTTTCTCAGATGCCTAGATAGCCGATGTGCATATGGCCAGCAAAATTCAGCTTTCTAGCTTTGTAAGTTGGGAAGATATAGATGTATTTGCCTGTGCGCACTTTTTGTGCAGTCTTTGATTTTTGAACTGTCAACGGCCATTTTTAGGTTCTTTAGCAAAGTTAGGTCCCCTGGCAGTTTCGGCCAATGTGGCCTATAGAGCGAAAAATCGCCCACATTTCCTACCTTTATTCCTCACCTATGGCAGATAATTGAGTTCTGTTTTTTCTCAGATGCCTAGATAGCCGATGTGCATATGGCCAGCAAAATTCAGCTTTCTAGCTTTGTAAGTTGGGAAGATATAGATGTATTTGCCTGTGCGCACTTTTTGTGCAGTCTTTGATTTTTGAACTGCCAACGGCCATTTTTTTCTGTAATCGTTTTGACTTGGCTTTTATGTGTTTTTCCAACTCCTTGGGGCCTAAGCTGCCGGAAGAGACCCAACACTTGGGCATTATTAGGTTCTTTAGCAAAGTTAGGTCCCCTGGCAGTTTCGGCCAATGTGGCCTATAGAGCGAAAAATCGCCCACATTTCCTACCTTTATTCCTCACCTATGGCAGATAATTGAGTTCTGTTTTTTCTCAGATGCCTAGATAGC
>NW_008709889.1:1729362-1731095 GCF_000327385.1 Lottia gigantea | reverse complement strand
GGTTCTTTAGCAAAGTTAGGTCCCCTGGCAGTTTCGGCCAATGTGGCCTATAGAGCGAAAAATCGCCCACATTTCCTACCTTTATTCCTCACCCATGGCAGATAATTGAGTTCTGTTTTTTCTCAGATGCCTAGATAGCCGATGTGCATATGGCCAGCAAAATTCAGCTTCCTAGCTTTGTAAGTTGGGAAGATATAGATGTATTTGCCTGTGCGCACTTTTTGTGCAGTCAGTCTCTTTGATTTTTGAACTGCCAACGGCCATTTTTTGCTGTAATCGTTTTGACTTGGCTTTTATGTGTTTTTCCAACTCCTTGGGGCCTAAGCTGCCGGAAGAGACCCAACACTTGGGCATTATTAGGTTCTTTAGCAAAGTTAGGTCCCCTGGCAGTTTCGGCCAATGTGGCCTATAGAGCGAAAAATCGCCCACATTTCCTACCTTTATTCCTCACCCATGGCAGATAATTGAGTTCTGTTTTTTCTCAGATGCCTAGATAGCCGATGTGCATATGGCCAGCAAAATTCAGCTTCCTAGCTTTGTAAGTTGGGAAGATATAGATGTATTTGCCTGTGAGCACTTTTTGTGCAGTCAGTCTCTTTGATTTTTGAACTGCCAACGGCCATTTTTTGCTGTAATCGTTTTGACTTGGCTTTTATGTGTTTTTCCAACTCCTTAGGGCCTAAGCTGCCGGAAGAGACCCAACACTTGGGCATTATTAGGTTCTTTAGCAAAGTTAGGTCCCCTGGCAGTTTCGGCCAATGTGGCCTATAGAGCGAAAAATCGCCCACATTTCCTACCTTTATTCCTCACCTATGGCAGATAATTGAGTTCTGTTTTTTCTCAGATGCCTAGACCTTTATTCCTCACCTATGGCAGATAATTGAGTTCTGTTTTTTCTCAGATGCATAGATAGCCGATGTGCATATGGCCAGCAAAATTCAGCTTTCTTGCTTTGTAAGTTGGGAAGATATAGATGTATTTGCCTAGATAGCCGATGTGCATATGGCCAGCAAAATTCAGCTTTCTAGCTTTGTAAGTTGGGAAGATATAGATGTATTTGCCTGTGCGCACTTTTTGTGCAGTCTTTGATTTTTGAACTGCCAACACTTGGGCATTATTAGGTTCTTTAGCAAAGTTAGGTCCCCTGGCAGTTTCGGCCAATGTGGCCTATAGAGCGAAAAATCGCCCACATTTCCTACCTTTATTCCTCACCTATGGCAGATAATTGAGTTCTGTTTTTTCTCAGATGCCTAGATAGCCGATGTGCATATGGCCAGCAAAATTCAGCTTTCTAGCTTTGTAAGTTGGGAAGATATAGATGTATTAGCCTGTGCGCACTTTTTGTGCAGTCAGTCTCATTGATTTTTGAACTGCCAACGGCCATTTTTTTGCTGTAATCGTTTTGACTTGGCTTTTATGTGTTTTTCCAACTCCTTGGGGCCTAAGCTGCCGGAAGAGACCCAACACTTGGGCATTATTAGGTTCTTTAGCAAAGTTAGGTCCCCTGGCAGTTTCGGCCAATGTGGCCTATAGAGCGAAAAATCGCCCACATTTCCTACCTTTATTCCTCACCTATGGCAGATAATTGAGTTCTGTTTTTTCTCAGATGCCTAGATAGCCGATGTGCATATGGCCAGCAAAATTCAGCTTTCTAGCTTTGTAAGTTGGGAAGATATAGATGTATTTGCCTGTGCGCACTTTTTGTGCAGTCAGTCTCTTTGATTTTGAACTGC
>NW_008709889.1:1728182-1729312 GCF_000327385.1 Lottia gigantea | reverse complement strand
AGCTTCTACATTATTCAAGTCAAAAGATATAGGTCAACAAATGTCAACAAAGGTCAAAATCGAAAAATGAAAATATCCAAATGTTAAAACCCGTTCCTTTTTTGGAACTATAAAGCTGAAACAACTGAGCTGTTAACACAAACTGGCCAAAAGGATGAGGTAATTGTGTGCAAAGTCCCTTTTTCAAAAAACGTATCCTATGCGAGTTATGCCCCAGCCCCAAAATGTAAACAATTAGTAATTCAACCCGGATGTGCCACGCCCATCCCATTTTTTTTGCCATAGGTGAATTCATATTCAAAGTGTCTAGTTGTATTCCAAATATCAAGGTTCTCCATAAAATAGGTCATAAGATCTACATACACCAAGATCAAAAAGACACAAATATGGTAAAACAAAACTCAAATTTGAAAAAATCACGAATTTCAATTTTGCTTTAAAAAAGCAATTGTTCTATATCTATGTAAAGTGCATGAGAAGAACATTAGGAAACCGAAAAAATTAACTCTCTAGGTTAATTAGGTCACGTGTTAGAGCAGTCCAAAGTTGCGAATTTGGCTTTTTACGGATAGCTATAAAACCGGAAGTACATGTCTGCGGTCAAAGGTCAAAGTATCAAATGATAGCCAAGGTCAATGACCTTTGACCCTAATAGAATTAAGATTAATAACGATATACTTAATTTCGTTGAAATATTTCAATCACACCGGAAGTTATTCAACCGGAAGTGAAAATCGATTTTCCACTTTAACCGGAAGTGACGCAAAAATTTTGAATACGTCAAATGGTTTACATTAGTGACATGCATCTTTTATCAAAATTTCAGATTAATCCGAAAAAAACTGAAAAATGGTCAAAAAATTTCGAAAATCGGCCAAAAAATGTCTGCGACAAATTTTCGAATTTTGAAATTTTGAAACTGCTATTCTTTCAGATTTTAACAGTAGATTCCAAAAATGCAAACCCAAAGAAAATCGACCGAAAAATACGACTTCTAGAGCCGATTATCTATTCTTGCACATATTGAACTGTGGCACTTCCGGTTTTGCAAAAAAGATCCAAAATATATTTATGCACATCGTCGCCTATATCTAAGGTTCGTGAATGTTGAATGGTTGCTGCAACTATTG
>NW_008709889.1:1725827-1728132 GCF_000327385.1 Lottia gigantea | reverse complement strand
TGGGGAAGATATAGATGTATTTGCCTAGATAGCCGATGTGCATATGGGCAGCAAAATTCAGCTTTCTAGCTTTGTAAGTTGGGAAGATATAGATGTATTTGCCTGTGCGCACTTTTTGTGCAGTCTTTGATTTTTGAACTGCCAACACTTGGGCATTATTAGGTTCTTTAGCAAAGTTAGGTCCCCTGGCAGTTTCGGCCAATGTGGCCTATAGAGCGAAAAATCGCCCACATTTCCTACCTTTATTCCTCACCTATGGCAGATAATTGAGTTCTGTTTTTTCTCAGATGCCTAGATAGCCGATGTGCATATGGCCAGCAAAATTCAGCTTTCTAGCTTTATAAGGTGGGAAGATATAGATGTATTTGCCTGTGCGCACTTTTTGTGCAGTCAGTCTCTTTGATTTTTGAACTGCCAACGGCCATTTTTTGCTGTAATCGTTTTGACTTGGCTTTTATGTGTTTTTCCAACTCCTTGGGGCCTAAGCTGCCGGAAGAGACCCAACACTTGGGCATTATTAGGTTCTTTAGCAAAGTTAGGTCCCCTGGCAGTTTCGGCCAATGTGGCCTATAGAGCGAAAAATCGCCCACATTTCCTACCTTTATTCCTCACCTATGGCAGATAATTGAGTTCTGTTTTTTCTCAGATGCCTAGATAGCCGATGTGCATATGGCCAGCAAAATTCAGCTTTCTAGCTTTGTAAGTTGGGAAGATATAGATGTATTTGCCTGTGCGCACTTTTTGTGCAGTCAGTCTCTTTGATTTTTGAACTGCCAACGGCCATTTTTTGCTGTAATCGTTTTGACTTGGCTTTTATGTGTTTTTCCAACTCCTTGGGGCCTAAGCTGCCGGAAGAGACCCAACACTTGGGCATTATTAGGTTCTTTAGCAAAGTTAGGTCCCCTGGCAGTTTCGGCCAATGTGGCCTATAGAGCGAAAAATCGCCCACATTTCCTACCTTTATTCCTCACCTATGGCAGATAATTGAGTTCTGTGTTTTCTCAGATGCCTAGATAGCCGATGTGCATATGGCCAGCAAAATTCAGCTTCCTAGCTTTGTAAGTTGGGAAGATATAGATGTATTTGCCTGTGCGCACTTTTTGTGCAGTCAGTCTCTTTGATTTTTGAACTGCCAACGGCCATTTTTTGCTGTAATCGTTTTGACTTGGCTTTTATGTGTTTTTCCAACTCCTTGGGGCCTAAGCTGCCGGAAGAGACCCAACACTTGGGCATTATTAGGTTCTTTAGCAAAGTTAGGTCCCCTGGCAGTTTCGGCCAATGTGGCCTATAGAGCGAAAAATCGCCCACATTTCCTACCTTTATTCCTCACCTATGGCAGATAATTGAGTTCTGTTTTTTCTCAGATGCCTAGATAGCCGATGTGCATATGGCCAGCAAAATTCAGCTTTCTAGCTTTGTAAGTTGGGAAGATATAGATGTATTTGCCTGTGCGCACTTTTTGTGCAGTCAGTCTCTTTGATTTTTGAACTGCCAACGGCCATTTTTGGCTGTAATCGTTTTGACTTGGCTTTTATGTGTTTTTCCAACTCCTTGGGGCCTAAGCTGCCGGAAGAGACCCAACACTTGGGCATTATTAGGTTCTTTAGCAAAGTTAGGTCCCCTGGCAGTTTCGGCCAATGTGGCCTATAGAGCGAAAAATCGCCCACATATCCTACCTTTATTCCTCACCTATGGCAGATAATTGAGTTCTGTTTTTTCTCAGATGCCTAGATAGCCGATGTGCATATGGCCAGCAAAATTCAGCTTTCTAGCTTTGTAAGTTGGAAAGATATAGATGTATTTGCCTGTGCGCACTTTTTGTGCAGTCAGTCTCTTTGATTTTTGAACTGCCAACGGCCATTTTTTGCTGTAATCGTTTTGACTTGGCTTTTATGTGTTTTTCCAACTCCTTAGGGCCTAAGCTGCCGGAAGAGACCCAACACTTGGGCATTATTAGGTTCTTTAGCAAAGTTAGGTCCCCTGGCAGTTTCGGCCAATGTGGCCTATAGAGCGAAAAATCGCCCACATTTCCTACCTTTATTCCTCACCTATGGCAGATAATTGAGTTCTGTTTTTTCTCAGATGCCTAGATAGCCGATGTGCATATGGCCAGCAAAATTCAGCTTCCTAGCTTTGTAAGTTGGGAAGATATAGATGTATTTGCCTGTGCGCACTTTTTGTGCAGTCTTTGATTTTTGAACTGCCAACACTTGGGCATTATTAGGTTCTTTAGCAAAGTTAGGTCCCCTGGCAGTTTCAGCCAATGTGGCCTATAGAGCGAAAAATCGCCCACATTTCCTACCTT
>NW_008709889.1:1708948-1711432 GCF_000327385.1 Lottia gigantea | reverse complement strand
CATAGGGCCAGCAAAATTCAGCTATCTAGCTTTGTAAGTTCGGAAGATAAAGATGTATTTGCCTGTGCGCACTTTTTGTGCAGTCAGTCTCTTTGATTTTTAAACTGCCAACAGTCATTTTTTGCTGTAATCGTTTTTACTTTGCTTTTATGTGTTTTTCCAACTCCTTGGGGTCTAAGCTGCAGGAAAAGACCCAACACTTGGGCATTAATCAACTGCCAATGACCATTTTTTCCTGTAATCGTTTTTTCTTTGCTTTTATGTGTTTTTCCAACTACTTGGGGTCTAAGCTACCCGAAAAGACCCAAAACTTGGGTATTTTTGGGTTCTTAAGCAAAGTTAGGTCTTTGGCAGTTTCGACCTGTATTACCCATAAACGTAATACCCACTATAAATGTAATACCCACCATAAATGTAACAAAAATCAACCATAAATGTAATACCCACCATAAATGTAATAGTCTTCAACCATAAATGTAATTACCAACCCCACCATAAATGTAATAATAATTAACCATAAATGTAATAACCAAAACCCACCATAAATGTAATACCCATCAACCATAAAGGTAATAAACAAGGGTGCAGTAACAAATAGAGTAACTAGAGCCACTCGTGGCACAGATTGGGACTTTGCAAATGTAGCAAATTGGAAAAGACCCCGAAAAAATCATCCTTCCACGATAATTAGATCAAGCGCAAGAACGGTCTAAAGTTGAGAAATTTTCATTTTTTAGAAGATTCTAATACCGGAAGTAGACGTCAGACCTCACAAATGAAAGTATCAGCAGATAGCCAAGGTCAATGACCTTTGATCTTGTAAAAAAGAAGGTCTAAAAAGGTAAAGATCAAGAGATATACGTCATCAAAATTTCTAATTGCACACGACTATAAAACCGGAAGTTGACATAGGACAGCAAATATGAAAGTACAAATAGATAGCCAATGCCAATGAAGTTTGATCCTACAAAGGTCAAGGTCAACAAAGGTCAAGGTCAAAAATCGAAAATTTTGAATTTCCAAAACCTGTTCCTTTTTTTGAACTAAGAAGCGGAAACAACCGAAATTCTAAGACAAAGTGGCTCAAAATATGAGGTAATTGTGTAAGAAGTTCCATTTTGAACAAATGTATACTTTGCGAGTTATGCCCCTGGCCAAAAATGTCAATAATGAGTAATTTAACCCGGAAGTGCCACGCCCAACTCAATTTTTTTTGAATAAGTTAATCAATATTCAAAATGTTACGTTATGTTCCAAATGTCAAGTTCCTACATAATATAGGTCAAAAGAAATAGGTCAACAAAAGTCAACAAAGGTCAAAATCGAAAAATGAAAATATCCAAATGTTAAAACCCGTTCCTTTTTTGAAACTATAAAGCTGAAACAACTGAGCTGTTAATACATACTGGCCAAAAGGATGAGGTAATTGTGTGCAAAGTCTCTTTTTGAACAAACGCATCCTATGCGAGTTATGCCCCAGCCCCAAAATGTAAACAATTAGTAATTCAACCCGGATGTGCCACGCCCACATAAGTTTTTTTGTCATAGGTGAATTCATATTCAAAGTTTCTAGTTATATTCCAAATATCAAGGTTCTACATCAAATAGATCATAACATATACATACACTAAGCTCAAAAAGTCGCAAATATTGTAAAAAAAAAACTCAAATTTGAAAAAATCACGAATTTCAATTTTGCTTTAAAAAAACGATTGTTATATATCTATTTAAAGTACACAAGAAGCACATTAGGAAACCGAAAAAATTTACTCTCTAGGTTAATTAGGTCACGTGCTAGAGCAGTCCAAAGTTGCGAATTTGGATGTTTTTGGACAGCTATAAAAGCGAAAGTAGACGTCAGAGGTCAAATATGAAAGCATAAACTAATAGACAACGTCAATGACCTTTGACCCAATAAAGGTCAAGGTCATCAAAGGTCAAGGTCAAAAATTGAAAATTTTGAATTTCAAAAACCTGTTCCTTTTTTTTGAACTAAGAAGCGGAAACAACCGAACTTCTAAGACAAAGTGGCTCAATTCATGAGATAATTGTATGCAAAGTTCCATTTTGAACAAACGTATACTTTGCGAGTTATGCTCCTGGCCAAAAATATCAATAAGGAGTAATATTACCCGGATGTGCCACGCCCACCTTAATTTTTTTGCATAGGGTAATTGATATTCCAAATGTTATGCTGTGTTTCAAATTTCAAGCTTCTACATTATTCAAGTCAAAAGATATAGGTCAACAAATGTCAACAAAGGTCAAAATCGAAAAATGAAAATATCCAAATGTTAAAACCCGTTCCTTTTTTGGAACTATAAAGCTGAAACAACTGAGCTGTTAACACAAACTGGCCAAAAGGATGAGGTAATTGTGTGCAAAGTCCCTTTTTCAAAAAACGTATCCTATGCGAGTTATGCCCCAGCCCCAAAATGTAAACAATTAGTAATTCAACCCGGATGTGCCACGCCCATCCCATTT
>NW_008709889.1:1648523-1708321 GCF_000327385.1 Lottia gigantea | reverse complement strand
GGGGGGGGGGGGGGGGCAACTGTCAGGGTTGAAATTGCAAATATTGAAGAACCAAAGGCGCAAAAGGTATTGTAAAGGTATATGGTAGCATCTTCCCACTTGAAAAAAGCATGCATTTCATGCAATTTGAATATGTGATACCAGACCTATCCCTTGTTTTCTTAAACTATGAAGTGACCTCGCTTTTCTCTACTTGATTATTTGGGGGCCATGCCCCCACGCCTTTTTGGAGCCGCCACTGACCAGGTGTGCCTAAATAATATAGTGCTGAATGAAAAAAAAGTGTGCCCAAAAAGAATGTGCTTACTTGAATATGTGCCTAATTGAAGTTTTAACATTTTAAAACAAAATACATACCTTAACGTTTAATTAATATGCCATCAAACTCAACTAAGCTAAATTATTCTGTGTATTTTGTTATGATAATGTTTTGTTATGGATTTAGCTTTGGGAGTCCATATCATGACTCATTCCTTTCAAATGTTACTTTTCTTGTTTATGTCAAAGAATTTTTAGTAATAAAAAGTTAAATTTGTACACTGGTTTTTACATCTTATTCAGGTTATTGTAATACTAGAAACGTTGCTCTTCAAAATGCATTTAGATTGAACCTGATTTTTTTGTCTTATCTTTTTTATTTGGTTTGTCAGATTTCAGCCCAGAAATATTCCCAAACTTGTTTTAATCTGAATGCGCTCTTTTTTTCGTATTGGCAGAATATAAGCATGGCAATATATGGAAGACTCGTGCCTTAAGCGGTTAAAAAAGGGGCTAATCCTCGGTTATTATTAATCATTCTTTCCTATTTCTTGTGATTTATTATAATTAATCATTCTTTCCTATTTCTTTTGTTTTTTTATAATTTATAATTCTTTCCTATTTCTTTTAATATGTTATAAATAATCAATTTTTCCTATTTCTTGTGTTTTGTTATAATTTATCATTCTTTCCTGTTTCTTGTGGTTTGTTAAATTTTGATTCTTCCCCATTTCTGGTGTTAATTTATCATTCTCTCCTATTTCTTGTGGTTTGTTATAAATTTTGATTCCTTCCTATTTTTGTGTTTTATTATAATTTATCATTATTTCGCATTTTGTTGTGTTTTGTTTATTAATCATTCTAAAGTATCGTTATTCTCGGTCAAATTTTGATGGTATTTTTTTCCTATTTCTTGTGTTTTGTGTTTTGTAATAATTCATCATTCTTTCCTATTCCTTTTCCTTCGTTTTGTTATAATCTACATTCTTTAAAATTTCTTTTGTGTCGTGTTTTGTTATAATTAATCATTATTTCCTATTTCTTTAGTTTTGTTATAATTTATCATTCTTTCCTATTTCTTTAGTTTTGTTATAATTTATCATTCTTTCCTATTTCTTGTGTTTTTTTTTTATAATTTATCACTCTTTCCTACTTCTTGTGTTTGGTCATAATTAATCATTATTTCCTTTTTCTTTAGTTTTGTAATAATTTATTATTCTTTCCTATTTCTTGTGTTTTGTTATAATTAATCATTCTTTCCTATTTCTTGTGTTTGTTATAATTTATAATTCTACTCTCTTTTAAATAAAGTATCTTTATTCTCGGTAAAATTTTGACAGTAATTTTTTAGATGTTATCTAAATATAATGTTACCTTTTATGTATGTAACCCTCGGCTAAACTTCTGATATTATACACTTGTTTGATCATAAGTTTAATAATCAGTTCTTAATCAGTTCTTAATCAGCTACACCAACCGGATAAAAAACAATGCCTTAGGCATCAAAAGAACAAAATCGTATAAAACCACAAGCATTTCGTAAATAATAGTAAAATAAATTTCTGGGTCGGATGTTTTAGGAAGAAAATATATCGTAGACGGCATTTGATATTGTAGTGAATTATGAGAAATGTAAGTGTTTTTGAAATTTTTCCTTGACTGACGATTGGATGCATTTGGATATATTTGCCCGACTCCACATACATACTGCATTACAAACGCAATATATGTTGGGTTCTCAGGCATGAGTCTTTAAGAACAAAAAAATCCTCAACGAATAGTCAAGATTATAAAATTGCTGAAAACAGGCTGTTCAATTTGAAATCTTATAGAGGCTGAATAGTTACTTTTATTTTTCAGAATTTCTTTAGATCTTCACGACATGGAAATGGTTGTGCACTGGTTTTGATAGCTATGATCAGTTTTGTGATTTTTATATTTATAAGAACTCCCACTTATCGGACAGCAGTTACCACTCGTTCTGAGGTAGATGGGCGTCAAGTTGTAATTGAGAGTATCACCAATGTAGGCCTCCATGATGAAAATGACGCGTCTCAACCAGACGTGCTACGATGGGATGGTACACAGTGGTTAAAGTGGCCAAATTTGTGTATTGATAAGGACTTCCGAAATTACACAGTTGCCGATTTGTACGTTCCATCTGGAAAAATTCCGTTTTTTGTTCATGAAAAGAGTCGTGATAATTTTGTTTCAAGAATGATATTAAAATACCATACATTTGAACCAAGTGATATCAAACTCATGTATGACTGTTTAAAAGAGGACGAGGGTATGGGTTTGTTAGACGTTGGCTCTCATGTAGGCATTTATTCGGCCACTGCAGCATTGATGAATCGTAAGGTCATTACAGTTGACCCCCTGTATATGAATGTTTATGCGTGGTGTAGCTCGATTGTGCGAAATAATTTCAAAGACAATGTCAAAATAGCATACACAATAGTTTCAAATATGCATAGATTAATGTATTTTGTGACAGATGGAATAAGGATCGGAGCTACAAGAGTTTTCGCGGCAGAAGATCAAACCGAGAAGGTCACACCATTTGATAGAAAATTTACCGTGTCAGCCATGTTGGACGATCTGATACCGGAAATAACATTTAAAAAGATTTTTATGAAACTGGACGTAGAATCTCATGAGTTTGAAGTTATATCTGGTGGCAGTAAACTGTTTAAGGAATTTGATGTGAGGTATGTTTTAATGGAATGGGTCAATCATGTTAATAGAGACAATGTTAGAGACTTAATGATCAAATATGGTTATAAAGCCTTTAGGACTGATGGAGATAAAGGAGCAGTCGATTGGAAATCTCCCCGTAGAAAACCCCTTTATAACGTTTTGTGGAAAAAAATAAATTAAATCTAAACAAATTGTCGTGTTTGTAATACTTAAGGGACTACTATCGTGCATAGCAAACATATTTCAACACAACAGTGAACTCTCGCTGATCCAAGGTGATTGGTGACTCTCATTTAAGATGGTGGCATCTTAAATTACAAAATAATTTTACAAGCTCAGAAAATGAAAGATTTAGATTTAACTAAAAGAGATTGTAAAGAGGTTTTCTATTATTTATGTCTGTCGGGGACACTGATAGCATCAATTTGGACCATTCCAAGTTTCAGTCAGATGGCGCAAATTGGTGTTATTTGTGTCTCCGATACACATACATTTTTAGTTAACCTTTTTACATTCCCTTTAACAATCACGTCATATTTTACTGTCATTGAGACAGCTTTAATATTCCTTTTTGAAACATGTTTATGTTGGCATTAAAATGATCTATAAATTTTGTTGACATGTTCCTATTTTCCCATCTCCTAGAATTGTGTCTTCAGATAACTCTGATCAGCCACGTTGGCTTGCTAAAATGTTGGTCGTTTGGGTCAATAAAATGAGAACCTCTGGTAATTTTGGTTAGAGCAAATAACAAGGCTATTAGAGAACCCAGGACCTCATCGAAAATTGCATAGCTTTGTTTGATATGATACTACTTACCAACAATTAACATTGGCTCTGGAATGAAGTCTTCCCCTAAAACAACATTTTACTACAACAACGTTCATAGTAGACATAGTAGTCGTAGCGCAATTCAAATTGAATGGCAAAGGGTGGCCCGAGTAGATTCAAATAGATAACTGAAAAGAAAAAAAAACATAAACTTCGAAAGTTTTTGCGTGGTTACAAAGAGAGGCTTTTTCTCCATTACGCTATGGCCTTGTTAGATAAACCAGAGAAAAATTCGAGATGTTGTGTTGCTGGGTAACGAGTGTAACATGCAACTCTCAATTACGAAATTCAAAACCTTGGAATGATGAAATTTTACATGATGAACATAATCTGTTTGATTTGTAATCATGTTTACAGGGGCTAATGACAAAGCAGTTTTTAAAATAAAATTATCATGAAATTAATTCTCCTACATAACCTTATTAAAATTTAAATCATGTTCACTATAAAGATGCTATAAAAGGGCAGTGGTAGTGGAGACATGCATTTTACGATACAACCAGTCACCAGGTATGTAGGTCTTAGACTTCATGAATTCGGTGGTTTTTTGCTTTAACCTAGATTTCAGACCTGTAACACTTGGAAGAATGATAATCAAACTCATGGTTCGTCCTAACTATAGACGCTAGGGTCTTATTACCAACGGTTGAAATCTATAATAGTTTATAACGGCTGGCGACTCAAGCGACCCGTACCCATACACCTCTCAGCTAATGTCCCTAAAAAACTTGTATCGAAACGGCACCCTTTTATCCACACGAAAATTAGTATGACTCGTAAATGTATTATTTCCATATGTAGTTTCGTATGCCTTTTATCTTGTTTAAAAGCTAAAATCAACACATTTTAAAGAGGGTTTTTATCAGGTCACGTATGGTCTGTGAAGACACCAGTAGAAACATCTAGCTAGATCGACACATATAATCAGCTTGTATTGTTTCAGCAGTATACAGTATAGTTGAAAATGACAGGGGATGTAAAAGTAGATTTAGATGAGGTTTTAATGGTGACTGGCTATAGAGGGAAATACCAGATAATCCAGAGCATATTTCTGCTTCTAACGCCTGTTAGTGCGGCGTTTCCAATATTGTCAATTGTCTTCATTGGTAACTATATACAGTATATCCTGCTTACGCGACCACCTTTATTAAGCAATCACCTTCAATATGCGACCACAATAAACCCCCCCCCCCCCCCCCCCCTGCGAGTTTTCAATGCAATTAACGACTGATAAGTACATGAATATACATGTATAGAATATAAATTCTGATATACTGTTGAGTTTGTAGCCTTGGACCATACGTACATTTGCTTAAGAATTGATACGAATATTTGGACTAGTAAATTTAAACGCCATGGTTTAAAAAACACAGGTAAAACATTAGTTTAGTGAAGATGTAAAGTCAAATTTTTGATAAATTTCAAAGCACGTGCCTTAATAACAAAATCTGTCATATCTATGTGTAAAAATACAATTAAACACAGCCCTTGACTTTAATTTTAATCTGATTGTGATATCTAGAACAAAAAAATATATTTTATTAGGCTATGTACCAGAACACAGATGTGCCCAGTTGTCCAATGGAACTAATGTAAGTGATTTTGGTATATCTGAAGATAAGGTGGTTGATATTATCTATAATCAATGTAGTATCGACATCAAGTCTAATAATTATGGAGTTACCTCCCTTACCAATATAAGATGTATCAATGGCTATGATTATTTCGGTGTTCATAGAGATATATCTATAGTATCAGAAGTGAGTAGGATTTGAATTAACATTCTGTATTGGGACTTTCATATTTACCAAAATGCGGAGGGCAAATCTGATAATTAAACATACACAAGATCGTCAATATGATTTTTGGATCTAGCGGGTCCAGGCATATAGTCATTAATGGTTGAGGCACAACTGTTGGCAATTTTGAAACCTGTATAAATCAATTCCCTTCGCTCTGGTTTCAGTGGGATTTGGTCTGTGGTCGTGCTGGTTTGTCCGCATTGAGCCAAACGATATTTATGTTAGGACAAGGAGTTGGGGCTTTCATCTGTACATCATTGGCTGATAAATATGGACGGAGACCAATTCATCTGATTACTCAGGGAGGTTTACTTGTTTCTTGTATCGCTATCGTCTTTATTAACAATATTGGTGGATTTATAGTTTTACGATTTATTGTTGGTGCAATGCAACAGGTCAGCATTAATTTGAGTTCTATTGTAAATTATATCTAAGTAGCATCAACGAACAATCTGCTTAAGATAGCGTGTTATAACCCTTTATTGGTACGGATTTTCTTTTCGATTAAATTCCATAGAATGTTGCCCTGAAATATATTTTTTAAAGTAGTGCACCCGTCGCCGACTGAATTGACTAAGTTTGTAGGCACGAGTTGCACCCCCTTCAAATCATTTCAGTCTGTAGCATTAACAGGATACGCTATATTGGTGGAGATGTTGATCACTGATCTCAGACCACTAGCTGGTTGTCTAAATGGACTGTCGTGGACAATATCACTCGTGGCATTAGCACCATTAGGGTACCTGTTACAGCATTTCTCTTGGAGATATTTTCAAGTTACTATAATAGTCGTCATGTCGTATGCTGTTCTCATGATCTGGTAATTGTATTAATAACCATTAAATTAACGATATTAAGCCCAGGAGGACGAACCCAACAACAGCAATGATCTGAGTTTCACTCTGAAACAAATAGATACGAGGCGTCAATGGGTAGAATGACCTTGTTGTGATGCAAGGTGCGCAAGAAAGAGTAGTCACATATAGAAACACCGGCATCTCCCACAATTGGTGTTCGGCGAACTCTGTACCACTGATCAAGTTATTGAAAAGGGGACATTCGGTATCAACTTATAATGTGTACCACGCATTATTTAATCTCTGGACCATAAAGAACATTCTCATTTCTAAAGTAAAGATCCGATGTGAAATAATAACTCCAAGTATTTATTTTTTCTTTACTCATCAAGTTTCATGGATGAATCACTTCGCTGGTTGGTGGCAAACAACAAGATTCAACAGGCCGAGGATATCATCAGCAAAATGTGCAAAGCAAATAAAACAGAATTTTCCAAATCCAGATTGGCTTTACATCAACAAATGGCAAAAGCTAAAACCAAAAATGAGCTGGAAATGGTGATGGGAAAGTGGACACCGGTCAACGAACTACAGCTATTAAAACCAAAGTCAGAAAACACAGGAAATATACCATCAAGTATTGATATAAATGAGGAGGAAGCAAGAGTTCTTATTGATAAGAATACCACAGATTACCAAAACAACAGTTGTTCCAAAGCAGATAGCATCGAATCTAATGCCACAGAAACCAGCTTGGAATCTGATTCCATTAAAAGTGAGAAAAATTATAAGAAGAATGAAAAATCACCAGACGAATACACAGTTCTTGATATATTTAAATATTTCGACATTTTAAAAGTAACTCTGATACTCTGTTATATATGGTGGGTAATTTTATTAAGTGATTTGCGAACATATCTAAACCTCGGGCAAAAAGAGTACAAAATATTGAGAAGCATAGAAAATGTAAGAAGTTAGTACTCTCTTCATGAGGTAGCATGTACATTTTTTAACCACAGAAAATTGAAACTGACAAAGATCTTGTGGTTAAGATTGTGGTTGTGGTTAAGATTTCGTAAAGAGTAGTAATTTTCAAAATCAATTCAGGAAAAACAGGTTTTAGTTTATGATAGCTGTCTTTAATGAGCATAGCTATTTTGTGGTTTGACCAAAACTTGTAGAACATATAAAAGCAAGACAAACCTTAGAGTCCCTTATGCAAAACCGACGGATCAGTGGCTATTGCTCCATTTGTGATCAATGGGGGATCACTTTTACTGTGTCGCAAACGATTTTTCCACTGATAGTTTGTATTTTCAGGGCTATAAATAGCGTTACCTATTATGGATTATTCTTGACGTCTTCCAATCTTTCTGGTAATAGATTCTTCAATTATTTTCTCAACGCAGTAGTAGAACTTCCATCCCTCCTATTTGTTTTCATTGCTGTAAAAAGGTAACATCGATACATATGTCTTTTGTATTTGTTTACAAAGCTCTGAAAGGCACGAAGCCATTATACAGGAAACATATTATTAAAGAGAGGTACAATCTCTTTTTCTGATGTAATTTTCTCGCTTAGTTATTCTAAGAAGGCAAGTTCCCAATAAGGATATATATTAGAGTCCAGATGACGAAAACAAACTTTCTGCCTATAACCAATACCAATACTCACCAGGGTGCTAGTGAGCAACCACGGTGGGCCAGAAAATGTTATTTTTTAAGGAAATGTTATGTGATTCAGCCATTTATGCCGAGTGTTCCAACATTTCGTTGTTGAAACATATCCACATTAATTCGTCAATTGTAAAGCTTTCATTTGAATCTTGAAGTTGTTTATTTTGCTCAAGGTAGGCGCAACGAGCTGATAGGGAGAACAACTTAATGGGAAATAGTTTAAAAGATCGGAAAGCAATTAGGTAAATAACTAGACTGTAGAACCAAAAGGTGATTTAATTCATTCTTTATGTATTATTTTTTGTAACAGATTAGACAGGAGAAGTGTGTGTGGTATATCTATGATTATAAGTGGAGTTGCTCTAATAATTTCAGTTACAATAATAGCAACAGTTGGTAAGTACATTACTGTTATGCTCTCAAGCCAAAGTCAAGGCAGCAACTTTTGAGACGATACTTTTCACCGGTAAAATTTTCTTCACTTCTCGTTAAGAATTTATACTCACTAATAATAATGTATTCAATGATTCATGGTGCAGTGACATGTAATGAGCGGGCTGTTGAATTTCGACGATTCTCACAACTTATGCAAAATCATTTAGATTTGTCGATTTATACTAAATATCAAGCCAGCAACAAATTTACTGCTAGTTCTATGCCATTTCCAACAAGATTGCTACTTAAAGAGTTCTGATGTAATTAAAAAAATCTTTGACAAGACTTTCAGAGAGAAGTTGTGCTAGGGGGTATTTTATATTCCAGGCGATAAATCTGCTGGTTCAACGTCAAGTGTTGTATTTTCTTTAATCGGTAAATTTGCAATAACAGCCTCTTTCCATGGTCTATTTATCTATACTCCCGAGTTGTTCCCTACCAATATGAGGTAAATATAGAACTATGAGCTTGAAACAGTTGTGATGTAAATATACAAGATTTGGCATCGTGTAGAATGAGATGTTTCGTGTCCATATTTTGCTAAGGGAGATAATCGGAGGAAATTGAACATGATTCAAGAAATATCTCTTCAGATCATGGATGAAAAACAAAATACGAAGCATTTACATCTGTAATCAAATTTATTATAAACCTTGTTGTATTCTGTTGCTAAGACACAATTGATGAGGCATGCTAATTAACTGGAACTTCAAAATATCAGAATATTGACATGTACATATATGCTTGTAGAAATGCTGGACTAGGGGTAGGTTCTTCAGCTGCTAGGATTGGTGGAATGGTGGCTCCCTTTTCAAGGTTATTGGTAAATATTATTAACATAATTATCATTGGCTATCACCAGCCTCATTTGTCATCATTGTAAATGAATTTACAAATTTGAAAATATCATTTGGGAACCATGTCAGAGCTGGCACTTTTTGAATCTCAACCTCGACAGTTTTATCCCCGCGTCAAGACAGTTTGACCCCTAATTGTATCCCCAGACTCCGAAGGTTAGCGCCTCAACTGTTCATGGTGGCAGTTTTTGAAAATAAACAGGCATCGTCTTTCACGTCTTTTCTCAAAGTTCCAATATTCTTGATTAATACCAGTTCCATCACCTTTTCATTCAATCTATATTCAGTCTGATGTCGTGATATGGGGACCAGGAGTAGTATTTGGTGGTGGGTGTTTATTAGCTGCTATATTGATAACTTTGTTACCAGAAACTCGAGGTCGTCCACTACCTACTACTATAGAAGAGATGAGAGCTTGGAAAAATATCAAATCGTCTACACTTGAACTCTCAATAAAATGATCTGCTTTTATGTTGGCGAATATATTAGCTGAGCTCGATTGTATTTTGATATTTTTATATAAATTAAGCTTTTGTCGGTATGTTTTTCATAAGTTTGAATTGGACGTAGGCTTTGGTCCCTCCCGTGGAATTTCTTTTTAACATATAATATGCTCTCATGCAATTTTTCCTGGGTGGGGGCAATGAATCTGATTGGATGATGACGGTCTGTAGACGATAAAACTACCCTGCTATCATAACAAAGGGAACTAAATCATAGAATCAAATGCAAGATCAGTAGGCTATTTTAAACACCTTTGTAATTTAAAATACTACATCAATAAAAGCTAACATATTTGATAAAAAACAAAACAGATAGAGAAGAAACAATTTGGTGCCTGAAACTGCAAACCATGAACGAAATTCCTTCTCAAAATGTAGTCAGTAGTAAACTTAAAACAAAGGGAGGCAATCTTCCTCTTCAACCAATTTTTATACACCAATACGAAATGCGCATATAGCTCATTATCAGGCTTCATTGTGATTAGTTACGTCGATGATTGTGGTGATCGCTAGTCTTTTTACATGAGACTTTTTTTGTTTCATAGATGAAAAACTGAAAAAACTCCAAATGAAGTAGTACTTTACAGATTCTAAAAAAAGTCTATCTCACTTATTGGTGTTCGCTGTCCGCAGCAAATCGATTAAATCATTTTTGAAGGTTGTGTTTCTTTCTTTCTTTCTTTTTGGTAGGTCTGTGCCGGTTTGACATGGCAAAAGTGGTGGCGCGTGATGATCATCTTTCACAATGATATACAGCATTAAACAACAATACCTACTCACTACAGACAGCAACATTTTGTCTGTCATGTCCAAACCACACACCCCATTCATCATACTTCCTGGGCCGTGGTTATATAAGTAAGGAAAATTACCTAGTCATATAAATATTGTCCAATCAAAACTGGAATCTTTGTAGGAAATTTCAGCCAATCAAATTACACCACTCGTTACGCGAACGTAAACAAAACGAAAGCAGCGTTTCATGAAATGTTTTGCATTTAGCAGCGTAGCCGGTATCTTGACAAGAAAAATTTGTGAAAAAATAGTTGATTTTGGGACACAAACGTATAAAAATCCTAATTTGATAAAAGTGGGGGTACGTACACTTTGGGATGGAGACCAATTTTCTAGGGCGGCGCCGCGACTGTTGAGAAGCACTGATTTATACGAAAGTGAAGACACATCACAGTGGTCAAGGTATTACGTATTCATTGTAATATGAAGATAACTTGCCAGGCAAGATAATATACGCCCACTGGCAGCTTTGATTTTAAATATAAATATTTGGCAGTACAGTAACAATTACCAGTATGAAATATTCAACCTTCAGACATACACTTCTTTTGAACTTTTTGAGGCGATACCGAATAAGATTATCAAAATCAATCAAGAATTGGGCCTTCTACTTCTAGACTGTTTACAGGCTTAAAATTGAAAGCGTTTTCAAGAACAAGGGAAATAACTCATACTAAATTTATTCTTGGGTGATTACAAACACTCACACCAAATTTCGTCGAAATCCGTCAAGAATTGTGCCTTCAAGACTGTTTACAAGCTAAAATTGAACGCATTTTCAATAGCAAGGGCAATAACTCATACTAATTATTTTTCGATTTTTCTGATTTTCAATAGGGTTTATCCTTGGGTGATAACAAACACTCATGTCAAGTTTTGTTAAAATCCGTCAAGAATTGTCCCTTCTAGAGTGTTTACATGCTAACAAGCTAAAAAATTTAACGCATTTTCAAGAACAAGACAATAACTCATACTAAATATTTTTCGATTTTTCTGATTTTCAATAGGGTCTATCTTTGACTGATAACAAACACTCATGTCAAGTTTCGTTAAAATCCGTCAAGAATTGTCCGATCTAGAGTGTTTACATGCTAAAAAATTGAACGCGTTTACAAGAACAAGGGCAATAACTTATACTAAATATTTTTCGATTCTTCTGATTTTCAATAGGGTTCATCCTTGGGTGATTACAAACACTCATACCAAGTTTAGTCAAAATCCGTCAAGAATTGTGTCTTGTAGAGTGTTTACGAGCAATTGTGGACGGACGAACGGACGGACATGGGTGACGGCAATATACGCCCCCCATTTCATGTGGGCGTATAAAAACGTAATCCATGACCATTATGGGACTATCTGTGCTTAAAGATAGGTTCCCTCTTTTTCATTTATGAAAATGAAAATACTAATACTTATGTGAAAAGAGAGTAGAGGCGTTCTTATGACTTGGAAAAATACCAGTTTGTCCATAACTAATTCATAACTACCTAAATTGGAAGAGAATTACCGATCAAGAAAGGTCAAAAAGTCTTTTTTTTTGTTTATCAAGACTGTACATACATGGGCATTTATGATGGGTTAACACTTTTTTTATATGCAATGTAAAACATAAGGATATGATTATGAATACATGATAATTCATTAGAAACACGAATTAATCATATAGTTTGCTTAATTTGACTCTAAAAAGTAAGGAAAACCATCTTTAAGGATTTTTAAAATTTATTTTTTAGGACCCGTGCCCTTCATGTTCTTGACACATCCGCAAGCTAACTTATAATGACGAAGATTAAATTTCTTTGCATAATCACGAACTCTTTATTACTCGAACTTGATTTCATAGTCTTTATTCTTTCTCATGAACATAAAGATAAAACTTATGGTAATAGAAAGGACATTGAGCATTAGATGTGAACTTTATGGTGAGCGGCCAGTCATCGGGTATGTTATAAAGAGTATCTTAAACCTTAAATATATGATTTTCCAACCGTAATATAAATTAACTTTGGATAAGATCTCCAGAGTTATTGGGTCGGATTAAACTGATTCGGATTAATTTCTGTTAAAACTGTGAAGGGTTAAGCAGAGTTTGACTTCGATGCAGCTCTGTAAATATTACAAAGATTTGAACTGATTTTGACTCTGTAAATACTGTGACGGATCTGACAGATCTGTTCAATTTATTATGAATTAAAATGGGCCGGCCTTGACTCTAATCCAGCTTTCTGTGACGGATTGAACTAATTCTGACTTCCATCAAGTATTGTAATATACTCAAAACTAGCTCTGTTGATATTCTGATACACATTATGCGTTGTGCAAGTTCTGACTCTGATTCTGAAATTTAGTGGTGTAGATACTTTTACAGTTCTTTCTCCAAACGGAGACAAATGTTGCCTGGACAGGTACTCAATTCTACTTTGCCAGTTATTGATATTTCAGTATAGTTGAAGATGACAGGGGATGTAAAAGTAGATTTAGATGAGCTATTAATGGTGACTGGCTATAAAGGGAAATACCAGATAATCCAGAGCATCTTTTTGCTTCTCATTTCTTTAAGTTGCGCCTATCCAATTTTATCTATTGTCTTTATAGGTACGTAAAACTACGATCCAAATATATTTTTCTGCTCTAATCTACCTACCTTTATCAATCAATCTTTTAAAACCGTCAAAGAGAGCCAAATCATGACAATATAAAAGAAGTGAAATACAACTTGGTTTATACAATCGCAGGTCTTTTTTCACAACAAAATTTGTGATTCTGGATCTAAAAGTTGTCAGAAAATCTTTGCATTAAATCGTGCTTTGTCGTATGCCCTTGTCAAGTGCAGATTTCAATGATGTAGTTTGATCAATACTATTTCATTTCCCTCCAGGCTACGTACCAGAATACAGATGTGCCCAGTTGCCCAATGGAACTAATGTAAGTGATTTTGGTATATCTGAAGATAAGGGTGGTTGATATTATCTATAATCAATGTAGTATCGACATCAAGTCTAATAATTCTGGAGTTACCTCCCTTACCAATATAAGATGTATCAATGGCTATGATTATTTTGGTGTCCATAGAGATATATCTATAGTATCAGAAGTAAGTATGAAATTTTTTATAATGCGAAGAAGAAAAAAAAAGAGATGATACTTGATTTAAAAAACATGACGGTCAGTGGTCAGCTATTGTGTCTAAAACTCAAAGATATAATTTATTGAATTGAGACCGAAATATAATTTATCTGAATGTCACAATATTGAAAACTTGAAAGTATTTCTTTGTTTTGCAGGGGGATTTGGTCTGTGATCGTGCTGGTTTGTCCGAATTGAGCCAAACGATTTTAATGTTAGGACAAGGAGTAGGCGCTGTTGTTTTCACATCATTGGCTGATAAATATGGATGGAGACCAATACATCTGATTACTCAGGGAGGTTTACTTTTTTCTTGTATCGCTATTGTCTTTATCAACAATATTGGTGGATTTATAGTTTTACGATTTATTGTAGGTGCAATGCAACAGGTCAGAATGCTATGTTTCTTATACCAATATACTAGTGTTTTTGCACTACGCGTATTTTATAATCTTGTATGCATATATATATATATATAATAGCTGGTTGTTTGGGTGGATTAGCTTGGACTGCGGCTGTAATGACTTTAGCCCCATTGGGGTATCTGTTACAACATTATTCTTGGAGATATTTTCAAATTGCCTCCACAATCGCTATGTCATATGCTGTTTTGCACATTTGGTAATTATCAAATTCTCAATTTGGAATTCAATATGATAAACTCTTTGCTGGCTGTAACAATGTTCAAGTATTTATATTAGTTTCTAGATCTGGTGTCGAATCTTTATGCAATGTTTATTACACCAGGCCTACAACTTACAGGGCAGATATTTGCTATCTCACTCGCAACCCTTTAACTATACAGCAGCCTTCAATGAGGCTTTTGGTCTGCTCAAAGCGAGATAAGAGACAAGGCTAATTGACTACGTGTATCTTACTATGATAGGTATGATGGTATGATTTCTAAAGGTACCCCCTATTTTCATTCTAGGTTTACGGAAGAATCACTTCGCTGGTTGGTGGCAAATAATAAAATCGAAAAAGCTGAAAAAGTAATCAAACGTATTTGTATATCAAACAAAACAGAATTTTCAAAATCGAGACTGGTGTTATATGAGCAATTGTCAAGGGCTAAAAATAGCAAACAAGAAACGCTAATAGAAAAGTTGATGCCAGTCAACGAACTGCTAGAGCTACAAAGTGATTCTGGTTTTGAAAAGCCAGAAAAACCTCCCCGAGTGACATTGACAAAAAGGACGAAGTTCAACGACTTATTTATAACACTTCAAATAACCAACACCTTACGACTAACACTGAATCGAATATCCAAGAAAACAACCTGGAATCGGACGAAATAAAAATTGAGAAGAAGAATAAGAAGAGTGAAAAATCACCAGACGAATACACCATACTTGATATATTTAAATATTTCGACATTTTGAAAGTTACTCTGATACTCTGTTATATAATAATGGTAGGTTAAACGATCAAGTTTATTTCGGTATACATATACCTACATGTGTATAAATAAATTGAAAATTATTAAAAAAAAAAACTGTGTGAGTCGATATTCCTATCTGAAATCCGTTTCAATGATATAATGGTAATACATAAGAGGAATTATTTTGAAGAAATTCAAAGAAGTACAATACTTAGTAATTTTATTGGTATGGTTCCAGGACAATAAACAGTTTAACCTATTATGGTTTATTCTTGATGTCTTCCAGTCTTTCCGGTAATAGATTATTCAATTATTTTCTCAACGCAGTATTAGAACTTCCCGCCATGTTTTTGGTTTTCTACGCTCTAAAAAGGTATGTAACTTTCTAGCAAGTAAATTGTGGTTAAACATATATAGTTCCATGTATATTGACTTATAGTTGAAAATGAAAGTTAAATCCCCAATCCTGATCTGATTTTAATATTTATTTTTCTGTTTAGTAGCTTGTGCGTTTGAATCTTCTATTTCAGATTTGATAGGAGAAGTGTGTGCGGTATAGTAATGATTATAAGTGGAGTCTCTTTAGTAATTTCGGTTACAATGATAGCAACAGTTGGTAAGAACAAGGATATTATTCTCAAAAACGAAAAAATATACATAATATTTTGCTTTACCAGCTGATAGACCTCGATTTTATATAGTACTCTTCCACAAACTCCCTTCCATAATAGAAGAATTGTAAACACCCCTAGACCAGTAACACATATCGCTAAACCTAGTAAGATATATAAGATTTAATAAAGAAGTTACCAAGTTGATAGTTATTGAAGTAAAAATGTTGTTTGCTCCACATCATGACCTTGTGGACGAGTATGACATGTCGATACCAAAATCTACAATGCCTTTCACATTTGACATGCAACAGTAACAGCGGTGTTAGTCAGAAACCCTCTAGGAGTGTTAACACATTCTGATCACCTACCACAGGGGGCCACAGGCAATTCTTTCTCTTTGTAAAATGGTAAAAAATTTGAAAGTGGGGGGCTAAAGTCTGGCCAGTCTCTTTTCTATACTAAATAGTACTATTGTATTAGGAACAATTTATACTGGTGTGCTATAAACTAGTTGATACTATGGTGCGTATTATATACAGGTGTGTAGTGTGTACTGGTGCGTTGTATATACAGGTGCGTACCATGTTCCATAAACTAGTAGGTACAGGTGCGTACAATATACAGACACTGGTTGGTTCTATGTACTGTCGTGTACTATTAGTGCATACTATATACAGGTGCATACTATATATAATATGCTATATATTACTACATACTGTATATATTCTATACATTGGTGCATAGTATACTGGTGCTATTATATACGGGGGCGTACTATAATACTGGTGTGTACGATACATTGATGCGTATTATATAACAGATCGTGCTATATACTGGTGCATACTATATAATAATGCGTACTATTAGTGGCATTAGCTATTACTGGCCAACATTGTTGGATTAACAGGATGAAACAAATATCATCACGGTTTGATCCTAATCCATTTTCAATAGCATATACTCTGTGTAGGCAGTAATGGTGTACATGTATCTTATATTCCAGGCGATACATCTACTGGATCTATGTCAAGTGTTGTATTTTCTTTAATCAGTAAATTTGCAATATCAGCCTCCTTTAACAGTTTGTTTATCTATACTCCCAAGTTGTTCCCTACCAATATGAGGTAAATATTGTTTGGTTTCTGATTAAAGCAATCTTATAGGAACATTATTAGAAGGAAGTTTTAGGTTACGGTAATTTCAAAAAATATAAATAAAAATGGCATTTTCAACACATACTTGCAAGTGATATACTGTTTACTTTGTAAATCCATTTATTCAGAAAATTTCAAAGCCAATATTATGAACTAAGTCTCTAAAATCTTACTTTACAATTGCTTTTCGTTCACTGGTGGGCAATGTTTGTTTATCATTAATATTGTCAAATCTAACAAATGATTTGAAGACAATTTTTGCCATAACTTTTGTAGAAGTGCCGGAATTGGAATCGCGTCATCGATCGCGAGAGTTGGTGGAATGTTAGCCCTATACACAAGCTTATTGGTAAATATGTAATCAATCAATGGGACTGAGGCTGTAGAGGAAGGTCAGAGATTATCTGCCCAAAACTTAGATTTGATTTATAACAATGGTTCAAGCTGTTTCATTTCACTCAAATTGCAGCTAAAACCCTTCTTCATAGGCCGTGGTTTACTTTAATGCATCCAGGGGCTATGTTTTGATTGATTCACATTGATTCACCTCTTCGTTCAATATATATTCAGTCTGATGTCGTGATATGGGGACCAAGAGTAGTATTTAGTGGTGGATGTTTATTGGCTGCTATATTGATAACTTTGTTACCAGAAACTCGAGGTCGTCCACTACTTACTACTATAGAAGAGATGAGAGCTTGGAAAAATATTAAATCTTCTACACTTGAACTCTCAATAAAATGATCTGCTTTCCCTTCCATTGATTATTCAGTTCATATAACAAGCATAAGGTGTGGGGAAGAAATGAGACATAACGTTGTATGTAACTTCGGATATTGGTTCAGTACCATGTTACTCAAATGAAAATATGGACTATATGAAATATGAAATCTCAATCCAAATAGGTAATCAAATTTAAAGAAGGCAACTAAGAGCATAATTAAATACTTAAACTTTGCATGTTCGAGAGCCTTTCCAAACGTGAACAAATGCATATTTTGTAACACGTTCAAGTATTAACCACAATGGGAGATAATAACAGTATAGTATAGATAATAGAAGGTGGGGTTAATGTACGGTGAAGTTTATTGACCAATTTGATCTATTTGTTGATAATTAATAAAATAAATATTTGATAAATCCATGCTAATTAAAAGTAGTAGAAATGTTAAATTTATGACAAGAGCCCCCTTGCTTAAGTTTTTCGCATCATACTTAATTTCCAAGGCCATGGAACTTAATTCCAACTACAAGTACCAAAAGGGGTACTGAATATATGTCAAAAATCAAAATTCAATTCTGTTTTTCAAACATGTTCTTGATGGAGAACCCTCTCAAACGCTCCATTGGAGACTTACCGCATATTGAATCTCAGCCTCGACAATTATTGTTCTCCTATTAAGTTAGTAAGTTAGTCTGCCTATTATTTGTACCCCCAGTATCGGGAGGCTGGCGTCGCCACTATCAAACTAGAACTTGAAAATTGGCAACATGTTAGTTGTTTTGGAACAAGTGTATGTTCTCAACAACCAACCATGCGCACACAACGGATCTATATTTAAAAAACAGTTCTTATTATTGTTTTTTGTTTACATTACAATACTCTGATGTCAGGCATAAACACCACTTATTTCATTCAGACCTTTTATTTGTGTATATATCCCAGATCTCTTTACCTTTTAATTTTGTGGAAACTACTGAGTAGATCATTGGCCGTTCTAAGCTTGGTTATTTGAAAACATTCACCCCATAAACGTAGACATGTGAAACAAATGTTTTATACAATGCATGAAAATGTTTTTTTTTCTGGAAGAGAAATTATTCAAAGTGAACTTCAATACATGGATATAAAAGAGTAATTTAAGTACTGTATGAGATAACGCATTGATGTAAAATAATTGTCTTAAAGTGGGATAACACATTAATGTAAAAGAAATTGTATTAAAGTGAGACTGAAAAGAATTGTAAAAGAAACAAATGTCTTATCACAAAAAATTTCTTGAAAGAATCATGGAGGGAGATGATGATTTGGGTGTTAGAACATTCCGATGTTTTAGTGATTCAGTGCTAACCAAACCAACATTTAAGATACAAGGAGAAATCAGACCAGAGATACCTCCAGATGCTTCCCTGGAAACCGTTGGATTGACCACACTCGTAGATTATGTTCCACATTCTGATAAATTGCCCATGGGATCAGAAATTCATCAGCAGATTCTTCAAGAAATATCCAAAACATATAGTCAACAACCTGAACATATGATGGAAGAATCTCCAAAGAACAAGGATATTCAGCCAAGTGTAAATCCAAGACGTCGAACTGTCAGTTACTCAGAGACTACCAAAGTAATGGTACCGAAAACTTATAGACCACATTCAGTGGTCAAGAAACTTTTCACGTCTAATCAAGCGGTGCCAGTCAAATCACCAAGACGAGAATATTGCAAGAAATCAAAAAATTGCGACAAGTTTTCCTAACTGGAATAAACAATGAAGTGGATGAATAAGAAATTATTTCTTACAACCGCGCCGATGGTTTTTAATGTTGTTTATTATAGCTTAGCTACTTCAATACAAGCACTTTACGTTTTTTACGTTTCTTTAGTGCCTCAAGTGGTGGAGTCACCGAGCCCCTGGGTATCATTTGTTTGTAGGCAATATTCCTTTAAACATCCCTGATAGAGCTTAGGTGATTTGTCGCTGTTTCGGTTCGAGTAACAATTTGCGTCGTTACCATGCTTATATAGGATTACTGAGATAGTTTGAACAAGGCTTCTCTAAGTTAAGCATTTGCATTTTTCATTTTTATGTCGAAGATCGAAAACAATGAAGTGGATGAATAATAAATTATTTCTTACAACCTCGCCGTTGGTGTTGGAGTCACCGAGCCCCTGGGTATCATTTGTTTGTAGGCAATATTCCTTTAAACATCACAGATAGAGCTTAGGTGATTTGTCGCAGTTTTAGTTCGAGTCCGACAAACGATTTTTTAGTAAACAATTTGCGTCGTTACCATGCTTATATAGGATTATTGAGATAGTTTGATCAAGGCTTCTCTATGTTAAGTATTTGGCTGGTTTAAACTATGTAGAAAAGATTTACCCATTGTATCATACTAATGTTTTACCAGGCAATATGAAGTACAATGTAAACTAAATTATTTATAAACAATAATTCAGGCCATTAATTGGTATATGGTGTCTCAATAAGGACATTTTACAACTCGTTTACTTCGTCAATGTTCTTTACTGAGCTGTTTTGTTTCCACGAAGCACCATGAGGAACACAAAGTTCCTTGGTTCAAATCCAATCCGAATATATACACTTGTTTTCAGATTGTAGGTGATGCATAAGGGATGCGAGGACAATGCCTCAAAAAGTTTTTTGGCCACCGATTGAAATTACTACCTCAAATTCAAACTCACTTATAACTGAAGGTGCTACTCTATATGATAAAAGCTATGTCTGTCAAACATGGTAAATTGTGTTATCATTGTCGAATAATTTATTGGTCACAGAGTTACCAAATCTTACTTGAGTTTCGAGCCACTAAATATCCACATCGAATATATAAAGATAGAACGTGGCTTCCATACAATCATAATGGTTTATATACCTATCAACTGAGTCTATTGAATTAATTCCCTTGGTAATATATTTACATAGCACAGTCTGTCATCTAATTAGACAATGATTAAGAGTGTAAATAACAATAGATGCCCCAGAACAATATTCTGAACACAAAATACATGTGGTTAATTTTTGCCGAAAGCCATTCTTCAATTCCATGATTGGGCATATGGCAGTGACAAATTAACTGCGAAAGATACGAAGAGCAAACAGCCCAGTTACACATCTCTCATCAGATTCATTATTCAATATTCCCTCGAACAATGTTGCAATTGAGGCTTTTAACATCCTTAGTATATGAGAGATTATCGATAAATAATAAATAAAGATAATTATAATATTTAATGACGGCATTATCCCTTCAAATCAATGTATCGTCATTATCGCTTTAACATCTACCGTCTACAACATGGAAAAAAGCGCTGCTTCAAGGTATGTGTGGAAACATGTAAAGTTTTTCATCCTTACTGAAATCTAATGCGATATTTTATAATATGATGTATTCAATTGAATTACGTACGATGGTAAAGCAAAGTTTGCCTTTTGATGTTAATAATCTCTTATGGTTTTTAATTTTTAGTGAGGATATCAACATTGAACTAAAAGGTGAGTGGAATCTTATGCTCGTTTATTATTTAGTATTCTTTAGCATGTTTTATTGATAAAAATGTTCCGCAATAAGGTATACTACATTTTGTAATTTCGAAGTTAAATCAATTATATTAATTTGAATTCAATTTTTAAACAGTACTGTAGATTGCCTTTGTAAACATGAAAGTAAAAACATTACATAAATTTTCAGTCTGGATATGTTGTTTATAAAGAGATTATTGGACAATACTTAGGCCATTTTTTGTTGAAAATGCTCGGACACAAAGTCATTCTATGGATAAAACTGCTATTTTGATACTGTCATCCCAATTCACTGGTATTTGTTGCAGGTGAAAACTTTCCAGTTTAAGCTGTGGCTGCGTCTTGAAAATAACTAACGACATAGAAACGATATTACACATCGCAGTCATTTGTTACTATTGCAAATAGTGCCAAGACACACGAGTTTTATGTATTTTATGTATATTATAATACTAATACTAATGTATTACTAGGTGAAATTAATGAATGTTTTAACACAGAAAAAGATGATGTAGTAACAGATGATGATAAAATGAAACAACAAGAAGTTATAAAAGTTGATGATGAAGAAGAAGAATTTATTCTATCAAAGGTATAGGGGGTTATAAAACAGACTTTTTACGTGAGTTAATCAGGTTCAGGAAGTTGTGCAGTAGCATGGCCTGAAGATCTTCAGAGGACCTTAAACTGGAAATATTACTAATAAGGTCAGGCACCTTGAAACCTTGTCAAATCTGAACTTTAAGTTCAAAGCAACAGTCGTATCCAAATGTTTTATCTACAGAAGATATACAATATTGTATGCTGATTAAAATAATTTGGGCTGGACATAGCACATGACACCTTGATACATTAACATCGTGTTTCTAATATTTCTTATTCTTTCAGCTCCGAGAAGTTGTCAGAAAATGTAATCTTGCAGATCCTAACAAAAGGCCAACAGCTCATGAGGTTTTAACGATTCTAACCAGAGAGAGACCAAGTACATCGAATTAATAATACTTCGCTGGCTCATAAATGACACGATATTTCCGTTCCGTGTAGATCTCTAATGTACGGCTTTTATTTCCTCCCGAAACACATACAGTTCATTATCCTGTTTGAAATGGTTTCTTATATTTTCTCTTCAGACCCATCCACACTCCATTGTTGACTTAATCATTTTTTTAAAATATAATTCTGTAACCTACGCTGATAAATATAAACAATATTTCACAAACATACAAGTTCTTTATTTCTAAAATAATGTCATTGCATGAAGTCGTTCTGATTGAAATACAGATCTTGATGCTTTCACAGGTTGACAGTAACTGTACCACAAGTCCTACATTTTTAAATGATCTTTTCCAAGAAAATTCAAATTGGTAACAGATTGACCTTTCTACTTTCTAATCCAAAAAACAAATGCATGACTTGATCTAATGTATAAACCCGTTTGTAATGTAAAACAACACAGATGGATAATGAAGATGAGACTGGGGGACGTTTACAATTGCTGTGTATATGGCTCTTGTCGTTGATCGTTGCTGTTAATGTCGTTCACAGTAGTGCTGTTTTTTCTTACATCTGAGAAAGTCAAATCACTGGAGTTTTTCGCTGCTGATTCGGAACTAGTCTTGGTCCTTTGTTTACTAGATTGTCCATTAAATTTCGACCTATAACAACACAGTTCTTGCCAGTAGTCACGGACATTCTTATCTCTCAGGGTGAAGAGTGCAAATATGAGGAAACCTTGTATAGAATTGATGATAGTAAATATATACTGGAATACTAATCTGGCATCTGATATTGCAAGGAAACCAAAAATCCAACTGACTCCTAATAAGATAAGAAAAAATCAGTTAAGCCTGTGATGTCTATTTGTATGATAGGACAAGACTAATTTCCTTTTAGATACTTTTGATAATTGGGAATAGATTATCAAGGAGGAAACCTGTATTTCTATAATGCGGGGAGTGAGGCTGTGATTTCAAGTTTTAAATCATAACTACTTTCTTCACTCATTTGTAGGTAAACTGAATTTTACTGGTTTTACCCTGATAAAAATATTTTTAAAAAGTTGGCGCGTATTTTCAATCAATATTTTGATATTTTCCTCAGAAACAGTCTTACGTTGTATATTAAATGCAAAACTATATATTTCACCTACGCAAAGCAATTCCAAGACTATAGTTACTGTTTTCAAACTGATATTTCAAAAAATTAAACTTACAGACGAATGTGACAGGACAATATCGTGGGTGAACGCTTGAAACATCGTACATGCATATGCCATATTTTGTCATTTTGACTTTTTGGTACCTTTGGAAAGCTCGAAATACATTGTACGAGGTTTCGAGCGGTCACCCACGACATTTTAACCAGATAGTAATAATATTGGATTTGTACACCTACCTAAAATGATGAAACAGCAGAAGGAAGCTCTAATATTGGTGAGAGTTGATCTGGAAGTTGATTTCGAATCGCCAGTATTAATATTCCGTCTGTTACATATACTACAAGTTACCATGATGTATATGATAATATTAGCTAGTATAATAACCCCAACTGGGATAGAGAATCCATAATAAAACCCAGTTAATGACATCCAACAACTGTAAACAAAGCATAAATATGTAATGAGTCAGAGTTTACTTATACTTCAGGCTTTTATGTAATTTTAACTAACGCTGTTGTTATATGGAACAAAGAATGGCTCAAAACACGCTACACCTGAAGGAAGTTTGTTTATTCAACACAAGACTAAAAATGGTTGGGCGATAATAGAAGAAATCTCATATAAAAGGCATGGTTAAAGGGGAACGGTCGGCTGTATATCAGTTTGCAAGACGGTATCAGAAATGAAGCTGTCATCTCAGACGGACACGTCCCTTTCAAAGTACACTAGAAATACATGTTTGATGGTTATAATATCAGGAGTAGAAATGAACAACTTACTAAGTATTACCACCATTGTACAGATCAATATCAATAGCTAACATAACAATAATCGGGACTAAAGGTAATACTGTAAAACAAAATGTTTTATTGACGAATAGTCAAATAATATATTCGAGTAACCGACACAAAGGATCAGCCCAAAACATTTTGGAACGAAATCTATTTCATTATAAGCATTATCATTATTTCTTAGAACATTGTTTTGAATTTGACATTCTTCACCAGCCAGTGGGCTCAGATGGACTTGTGATTCTAATCATCTTAGCGAATCGCTAATATCGAGATTTGATTACTTCTAACAACTGCGATCAACTGAATTGTCGCAAATTTCACCAGAGAGGAGAAAATAAGCAACTGATGGCAATTGGCAGCAACCTGTGACTGACTCAAGATATCGGAACATACGGCGACTAATGCGATTCCCCCAGACGCTATCAGTTACTGTCTGAAACTGGTTACTCTTGTATTTTGCTGGTCGCAAGCTTGACTTGATCTTCCCTTTCAACCATTCAAACTCTTACCACCTTGTCGTCATATTATCAGAGAAGATTTCCCAAAGTGTATTAAAACGATTCACTTACCCCATGCCGAAATAGCAGTCTTCCACATGTAGTTTTCAAAGTAGGTTCCAAGAACCCTGACAAACAACAAGTATTGTAGGATACCTTCCATTAACATCCACATAAAGGAAGCTAATATGAAATAATGGAGTAATACGGCAACGGCTATACATCCACCATAATCGTCTGTTTGGTTTATTCCCGCCAAAAATACAATCCAAGAACACAACATGGCTAGGGCCAGATTAAAAAGAGTCTGCTGTGGCCTGCCTTTACGTAATTTACTGGAATTGAAATGAAATGGAGCTCTAGACTGTTTTTGAAGATGAACATCACATACTGAGCAATGAAAACAGTAGCATAAACCATCTCTTTTATGTACAAAATTTTTTTTAGATCAGTTGTTTCCCTTGAAATGACTAATTTATTTACTTTCATATACATAAAAAACCTTCCTGAATCCTGAAGTTATACTTCGATTCAGTGCCTAGCTTCAATTATACATCTCGAAATTATATTTCCATCTAGTGGTGGTGCCAGTGTAGTACAGGGGGAGGGGGGTGTTAGGGAAAGAGGGAGGGATTTGACTCCTTAAGAGGTAATTTACAGCTTATTGTTGCCTTTGATATTGAAATCATGCAGTCAAGATATTAGGTATAGGCAATAAAAAGTAATAAATGGTCCTATGGTTCTTCAAGATGATCGAATGACATCAATTCTCACCTGAACAATATAAACGAGAGAATTGTTAAACCCAATCCAATAATAGACAAAGTTAATCCAATAATAGTTATAATACTCAGAGCTAAACGATGTACTTCTTCTATCAGATAATCTTGGCCATAATAATCCTGAAATAAGACACACCAAATTCAATATTGAGAGGTTCCGATTTGTAGAAATAACAAGCACATGGGGCATTAAAAATTACAATTTGCAATATTCGCCTAAAATTATCTCTCATTGTTTATCATTGATATATACGGTTTGCAATTTACAATATACAATTGAGGTCGATGTAAACCGGAATTGCTTTGAATATAACAAAATTGACTCAAAAATATTTTGATCTTGAATCTACTGAAAAACCAAGAAAAGTATGCGTGCACTAGCAAACAAAAAGGGTCCTATGCGCTAGTCAACGATTCGACCACAGAAACCCATAACGATTCAACCATCTTCCATGACTGCTTTTGACACACCAAAACTTACCAACAGAACAGCAAAATTAGTCAGATGATCACAAATACACACATCCCGTCCACTGGTAGTGTTTTTATATTCACAACCTTCTGATGACCATTGTCCAGCTTCAATGTTCCAAAACGCACAGATGCTAAAATTTTGTCTAACTTCGGTTTGTAAAGGCTTAAATTAAATAGGAATAGTCCAAATTATGGCGTCTATAATCAAGGACACGGGCGTTGATGTGCTAAAAATTTAATTCATTCGTGGAAATATAATCAATCAAGGTATCCTATTAAAGTCAATCAAGTCAGACCTTCCATTTTCATTATCAGTCCCAAATACTTTTCACATTATGAAAAAATTATATCAAGTAAAACTTGAGTGGTCAAGTGGGCAGAGGGAGCGAACCACTAAATCTAAATGTCTAAATGTCACGTGATCTTGAAATTAGGTGAGCCAAATAATTTAGATTTAGCCAATGATGATGGATCGAAAAGGTTTATTAGGTTCTATTTATTTTGACAATTACTTTTCGTTGAAATGTTATTTCACTGTTATTTCACCGAATTTCGTCAAAGTTAAAAAAACGAAATTTTTTTTTATGTCTTAGATGTTTCCTCAAATATTCTACAAAATGATTAAAATTGGTTTGTTTCGATTTTCTTAATGAATCCCATATTGACCCATATTTCATGAGCAACCAACTCGGCAACGGCGGCAGAATGCGTCACCTATTTTCGTGTACAATGTTTGATCTATAAATAAGTCGAGAAAAACACGTGGTAAGCATACCCAGTGGTATAATTAACTTCTCTTAGTATTTATCTTTAATATCAATTCGTTATAACTAGTGACAATTCCTTCAAAGAACCACGATTTAAAAAAAAAATAGTGACTGACAAAATACGATACGTAGCGTGATTTATTGCTAAAAGTCACTGAAACAACATAAGAATATGGCCCACTTTGTGTTCCATCGAAATTTTCTGCTGACACGGAATCTGCTGGTTGATCACGTGACTTCATTCGTTGGACTACATTCTAGCAGACGACACTTGGAATTCCGAATACCGCTTGGGATTATAAGGAAATTCGGCCGATAAAAAATGGTGACGTTTGGTAATAACTGAAATCCGCCATTTTGTATTTGTCAAAGTATACATTAAAACTTGAAACTACTGGATTCATTTTACTAGCTGACATCGTACAGAAAACCCATGTTTATCAAAACAAGCAAATGCGGAGATCACGAGAGGTTGCACATGTAAATAATTAGTCATTTCCGGAAATGAACGAAAAATAGGTTAGCACGAAATTAGGTTACTTGACTGTATAGATAAATATATACCTTATATGGTAGGAAAACAGCTGTGATATAGGTATCATTCAAATCAGTATATGGAATATCGTTTACTAGTAATGTAGCTGATATTATTTTACTGTTGGGTAGAAATCTGTTACTTGTGCTATTATTACTTATAAACAGAGTACTATCATTAAATAGTCGCATTGCTAGTCGTATTCTGGTTGTCTTTAACTCTGAAAATAAAAAAAAAACTCATGTCTTTAATGTAAAATATAATTTACAAAACAACACATTGTAAAGGATGAAATTGTGACATACAACAAAGTCAGCGAAAATCCAGAATTTGTACAAATAATTAGTGCGCATTCAAAATTAACAGAAGAGGTAAGAACGATTGTACAATACAATACACTCATATTGAATTAAGGAAAGTTTATAAGCCCGAATAAAAGTAAAGTCTATATAGGTATGCATGAGAGATGAGTTCTGACTGTAAATAGCCCATTCTGCTTACCATTCGCTAATTTTCCCACAAATTCTCGATTTAAGTAAATCCCCACATCAGCCGTTTCATACACCATATCATGCTCGTAAAATATGGAATTCAAGTCATCTTCTTTAAATGACGTGACTGGTCGATCCTTGCCGCCATTTGCAGATAGGCCAATCTGAATTGGTTTTAGCGGATCTAAATCTCGAATTTCCAGTACCGTTTTCGATGTCACCACGCTCAAAAAGTTATTACTACCAGTAATTAGTTTTGTGTCTAAACGATCTAAAGTGGTTAAAATCCTGTAATAATAGAAAATTAATATTGTCCCATATTTCATAAATTTGGCCTACATTGGTTTGTATTTCCATCTACTTGACCCAAATTGATTTGTAAGTACATCTACTTGACAGCCATAAAATTTAAGTCCAAGCAAATGATCTACATTGCTATGTAAGTACAGCTACTTGACTTATATTGATTTGCAGTACACTTACTTGACCTACATCGATATTAAGTTACTTACTTGACCTAAATTGATTTATAAGTATACCTACTTGACCGACATTGATAGTATATGTTATAATCGGAATGGCCTGCTTTGATTTATCTGCATAACCTACATAGATTTGTATGTTCACCTACATGTAGTCCTATATTGTTTTGTCAGTTAACCTTCTTGACCTATATTGTTTTGTGAGTACATCTACTTGACCTATATTGATTTGTCAGGAAACTCGGACTATATTGATTTCTCACTACTTGCCCATATTTATTTTTCAGTTCACCTTCTTGACGTATATTGATTAGTTAGGAAACTCGACCTATATTGATTTCTCAGTTCAATTGCTTGCCCATATTTATTTTTCAGTTCAACTTCTTGACCTATATTGATTTGTCAGGAAAAACTCGACCTATATTGATTTCTCAGTTCAACTACTTGCTCATATTTATTTTTTAGTTCACCTATATTGATTTGTAAGTAAATCTACTTGACATAAATTGATCTGTAAGTTGGCCAATATTAATTAAGTTAACCTTCATCGATTTACAGTTCACCTTCTTGACCCATATAGATTTGTCAGCTTACCTACTCGACCTATATCGATTTGGCATGCATGTACTTGACCTAAACTGATTTTTTTAAATTTTACTTACTTGACCAACATTGATTTGTGAGTACATCTACGTGACCTTTATGAATATATCAATTCAATTTCGTGGACCTATATTGATTTTTCAGGACACTTACTTAACCTATATTGATTTCTCAGTTTAAAAATCTTACCCATACTTTTTTTTTCAGTTCAACTTCTTGACCTATATTGATTTGTCGGTTCACCTACTTGAGGTATATTGATTTCTCAGTACACTTACCTGACCTATATTGATTTGACGATACACCTTATTGACCTATATTGATTTGACGATACACGTTGAACTATAATGATATGTAAGTACATCTACTTAACCTATATTGATTTGCCAGTTCACCTGCTTGAGCTATATTGATTTCTCACTGCAATTACATGACCCACATTGATATGTAAGTACACTTACTTGACCTATATTGAATTGTAAGTACATCTTTGTGACCTTTATCTATTTACCAGATTATCTACTTGACCCACATTTATATTTCAATTCAGCTTCTTGATGTTGATTTGTCGGGACACTTACTTGACCTATATTGATAGATTGATAGAGGTGTAAGATCACCTACTTGACCTTTATTTTGTAAGTATAGACTTATCTACCTTTTGGTAACATTACAGTCCTTATCAGCTATATCGAGTATCGTATCTCTAGAATCCTGTATGTTGTTAATAATATTGACTATACCAATAGCATTCTGAAATGGAAGGCAAGCATTCTTACAAACATTGCAATGCGGTTTATTACTCCCTTCCCAATACTTAAATAATTTAAGAACTAATGCTGACTATTTGTGGTTCTAGGGAAGTAAGAGTGAGAATATTGTATTACAAAGAAGGTCAAAAGCCACGGGCATCTGTTTCTATCAATAGTCGACTCTATCTACATAGTATATATATGAGAAGGTGGCTAACGCTCGTCACGACCATCACCGCCCCTATGAGAAAAGTAGTGTTTTGGGGGATTTGGAGACTAAAGTCTACAAAAGAACAGATAATATTTCCTGTCAGTTCTCTTGTGACGATCTGATTCACACTTCTTCTACGATTACATGTACTCTGGTAAATGTTTTGATTACGTTTACGTTACCGGTTTTGTAATGTTATTATGTTCCACTATTTTATCCAATATACTTGTAGAGTAGCTTATATCTTTAGTTGTCAACACATCAGCATCTTCAGTTAACTCCTCGACCTCTTTAATAATACCATCAATGTTACTCGAATTAGTGATATTCTGCAAAATATACAAAACAAAATATTTCCCTTCTAAGATTAATCTAGCTAGAGCCAGTACAAATTGACGAAATAACCACGCGAAGGAGTCCGTACCGGCACTTATATCAGGGAAGAGTAATACACGCATCTGAAATCGTGTCCGGATCCCTGCCTGGTGTAGTCAATTTTTCTATTGTTACGATTAAAATCAGGTACCGTTCTCCACAGCCGATATCAAACGCCGTAAAAATTAGGGTGGTCCGACTTGGTCTTTGCATAGCGAGCGTAAAATAGACGTAAACTGCTACATACCTTAGCAATTTCAGCAAGTTTAACTGTGACTGAAGACGAACTGTGATCTATGAATTGACAGTTTATATTCAGCTGAAATGCGCCCCAAAAGGCACCGTATATTTTATCACCATTACACTCTACTTGACCAATTGGTAATTGATCTTTAAAAAAAACATCAACTACTTTATTTACATTAAGTATTTTTCTGTCATATGCCAAACACTACATCTATCTGTTGGAATACCAAACACCACCATCGTGTCCAAACCACATCCCCATTCGTGACACTTCCTGGGGAAGTGGTAACATATGTGAGAAAAATTACGTATTCATAGCTAAATATTGTCCAATCAAAATTGGATTTACTGAATAGCAAATTTCAGCCAATCAAAACAAATCACTCGTTATGAAGCTTTGTTTGCGAACGTAAACCAAACGAAAGCAGCGTGCCATTACATATTTTGATGAATATGTACTGTGCAGAACTGAGTAAGATTTTCGTTAAAGAATTGAAGCCGAGAGAAAATCAAACCTTACATTGAAATATTTACTTGGAAAGAATGTGTTTTTATCTCTTCAAACGGGCGACGGCAAAGCGGTGATGTGGTTTGTTTACATGACATCATTTCTGTTCTACCGATCTGATTGGTCAGATTGAAATGCCACCAATCTCATTTCCACGCCCCCAAAACGAAGTGTAGTGGGCTTAGTTTAATACGGGTTAATAAGACCATGTCAAAACCCGTATTCTTGATACGATGACCAAACACTACCTTACCTACAGGACAAATATATGGTATATACCAAACACTACCTTATCGACAGGACAAGTATCTGGTGTATACCAAACACTACCTTACCACAAGAACAAATATCTGGTGTATACTAAACACTACCTTATCGACATGACAAATATCTAGTGCAAAAATCAGGTGTATACCAAACACTAACTTATCGACAGGACAAATATCTAGTGCAAATATCTGGTGTATGCCAAACAATACCTTACCACAAGAACAAATATCTGGTGTATACCAAACACTACCTTACCACAAGAACAAATATCTGGTGTATACCAAACACTACCTTATCGACAGGACAAATATCTAGTGCAAATATCTGGTGTATACCAAACACTACCTTACCACAAAAACAAATATGGTGTATACCAAACACTACCTTACCACAAAAACAAATATCTGGTGTATACCAAACACTACCTTACCATTAAAAACAAATATCTGGTGTATACCAAACATTACCTCACTTACAGGACAATTACAGGTATCGATTTACAGTTCACCTTCTTGACCCATTTAGATTTGTCAGCTTACCTACTTGACCTATATCGATTTGGCATGCATGTATTTGACCTATATTGATTTTTTTAAATTTCACTTACTTGACCAACATTGATTTGTGAGTACATCTACGTGACCTTTATGAATTTATCAATTCAATTTCGTGGATCTTTATTGATTTTTCAGGACACTTACCTAACCTTTATTGATTTCTCAGTTTAAAAATCTTACCTATACTTTTTTTTCAGTTCAACTTCTTGACCTATATTGATTACAGGACTACCTTACCACAAGAACAAATATCTGGTGTATACCAAACATTACCTTACCTACAGTACAAAATATCTGGTGTATACCAAACATTGCCTTACCTATAGTACAAAATATCTGGTATATACCGAACACTACCTTACTTACAGTACAAATATCTGGTATAATTCGGAACACTATCTTACCACTATGACAATACCAAACATTGTCTTACCTACAGTACAAAATATCTGTTATAATACAGAACACTATCTTACAACCATGACAAATATCTGGTGAATACCAAACATTGCCTTACTTACAGGACAAATATCTGGTATATACCAAACACTACCTTACCACTAGGACACATATCTGGTGGATACCAAACATTGCCTTACCTACAGGACAAATATCTGGAGTATACCAAGTTCTACCAAGTAGTGTATCTGGTAAGTTGAAGTTTTTTATAGTACCATCATCATATGTAAATCTGCGTTTCGTTTCCAGACAATAATCTGTGGAATAAAGAATATCATGAAACGCTTCAATTTGAACGAGTGGGTCTTATATTTTAGCCCACAGTTACTGCCATCAATAATGAGAATTATTGAATTCGGAATTATCCAAGGCAGTTTGTAAAATTTAGGGATCTTAAGCACATCCTATAAGACTATAATATGTTTATTGCCCCATACAATGTCCGAGAGGTCTACATCGTATAACCAGAATGAATCGATTCAGTGCACTAGCAGTTTATATCTGTATAAGTATGATGAACTCTTACCTGTAGAAACAAACTTGATTAATTTACCATTTGAAATTGATTTGATATTGTATGCTCTCAGAAAAGCTGCCTTTGCATTTTCTACTCTAACATTTTGTATGCTCCTAAGTCTCCTTGCTAAAGTTAAAGAACTTTCAAACACTTGAAAGTCTATAATTCTTCCTTTAGATCTAAAATTAGAAAATCATCTTCAGTAAATATGTAATCTTAAACCTGTCAACCTGTCAAACTATGAATTCAAAACTAGAAACATTGTTTCCAACTAGCTACTGCGCTTGACAAAATATTCTCTAATCTGGTTCTGTTCTCTCATCTGGTTCTGTTCTCTCATCTGGTTCTGTTCTCTGATAAAGTGAGTAAATCTTTTATTGAACAAAGCATTTGATTGGTTTAATCACATCAAACTTGTAGTATATTACGATTTCGCCAGAACATAAGTATATTAACTCGTGTTTACCTGAAACGATTCAGCTTAACGGTGATGGATTCCCGTGTGGTATTACCAAAAAAACTCAGAATGCTTTCCACTGGAGGATACCTGACTCTCATCAAGTTGAAGTCGTTAGCTGAGAATTGGTCGAACAGTTTATCAGATATATTCAATGAAGCAGCATAGGTTCTGGTCCCTTTTGTTAAAGATTAATGACTATTATATAAAGAGGCATGTCTAAAACTATTTTGTTATGATAGCCTATTGGAACGTTTGAATAATGAACAGAAAAAAATTGAAATTGTCATAAGTCATATGTAAAAAAGTTCTTTTAAACGATATGACTACCACTGATTTGTATTTCCTAGTAAAAGGGAACATCAATATAAATTAGTCCAAACTTTCGTTCCGTTTTTTTTATTGATTTTATTTTAAATTTAACCACTCCAGTTGAGGTTATTCGTCTGTTTGATGACATCGCCAACCAATCAAACTTCTCGAACGTTGGGATTTTGTGACGCGAGCTTAAGGTGTATTCTTATTATCTTTAGATGTCTATGCATTAGACAAGTTTATCAACTGAATTCACCTTTCACCTGATGTGGTGGTATAGCCAAATAACCTATGATAATGTGAGTCGGAATTATAAGCTGTTTGTGTTCAATCTAGAACTAAATCAACACTTCCTGGGAACATTTTTTGGAATCATGTATGCAGCCTGCAACTGAATCAGTCAGTTCCAATTTAAGTCATGTCATGTTCTTGAGAAGTAAACGGTTATACCACTCACCACGATAGTTCAGATAGAATTTATTCGAAGCTTTCATAGAATTGGATTTCAGATCTAAGACTTCACACCAATAATATCCCAACAGATCCCGGTTGGTAAACCTGTTGTTAGTTGTTCCAGTTCCTTCATCATACAGACGTTCTGTGAGTGATCCATCAAATCTCAGAATTTCCTCACTGTCAAAATAAGTTGGGACCATATAGCCATCTTTTACCCATTGTATGGTTTGTCGTTCAGGTTTCAAATTGTTCACCAGGCATCTAAAACTTTGTTGGATTTCTTCATCTTTTTGTGTAGAAGTAATTATTATTTCTGATTCTCCATTTCTAATTGGAATTTCTTGTGCTAAATATGGTGGAATCAGATTCAATCTTGGAGTTGAGCCTAGATAGAATAAAACAATTATTTGTTTGATTTTGCCTAGATCACAATTGTTTGTATGTAAGAACAGGTTGTAATTTATCCCCTACCACACAAACCACTACTAGAAATGACTCTTGAGGTTTTGACAAGCTTGAAGGTACTAACTTTCCAAACTAGAATTTGCCTTGTAACTGACAACCACAAAGTTATCAGATAAGACAATGGATAAATTTGTTACAAAATTAGTGTTTGTCTCAGTTCTCATTTCTTACCATCAGAATGAATAAATCTAAATGTATATTACTATATTTTTTTTAAACTTGGCCAAAATCAGTCTTTGTTCATCAGTGGACTTACCTTGTGTCAAACCCATACGACAGAATGCCTCCATAATCCAATAAATCCATAAAACTAAGTAATTTAGTTAAAATTTAACTATAAAGCTCAGAAGCGTGTTTAAATAATTATTTAGTTTAATGGATAACAGATAGCTTGCCAGGCAAGGTAACATACGTCACTAACAGCTGTCAGAAATGATAACAAAGTCTTAAGTGGCTTAATAATGAATTTTCAAATAATCTTAAAAATATTTAAGTCAACAGTCAAGTCAAAACCTCAAAGATAGCTTGCGCTGCAAGGTAACATATACGCCCACTACCAGCTGTCAGAAATGATAACAAAGTCTGTAGTGGTTTAATATGTGAAACCAATCATCCGATTGTTACTAATTTCAAGCTTTACTAAGGTCTCATACCAAGTTTCCTCAAGATCGGATAAAAAAAATGTAGTCTCTATCAGTCCTACAAGCCAAATTAGACGCATTGAATTAATTCAAGGGCAATAACTCAAAAACCACTCATCCAATTATTACCATTTTTGAACTTGAGATCTCATCAATTTATACATGCATACCAAGTTTCATTAAGATCAGATAAAACTGTACGCTGTATCATGACTACAAGCCAAGCGTTTTTTCTAAGTCAATGGCAATAACTCTACAACGATTCATCTGATTATGACCAAATGCAACCTTGACCATGATCTCATCAATATATTCATGGATACCAAGTTTCATCAAGACAAAACTGTAGTTTATATCATGCCTACAAGCCAAATTTGATGTATTTTTACTAAGTCAAAGGGCAATTACCCTGAAATTATTCATCCGATTATTACCAATTTCGAACTAGACTGAGGTCTTATCAATATCTGCAAGCATGCTAAGTTTCATCAAGATTGGATAAATTAGTGTAGCATTTATCGTCTATACAAACCAAATTTAACGCGTTTTTACTAAGTCAAGGGCAATAACTCTGAAACCATTCTTCCGATTATTACCTATTTCGAACTTGACCAAGATTTCATCCATATACACATGCATACTAAGTTTCATCAAGAATGGATAAAAATTGCAGCCTTTATCGTGCATACAAACCAAATTTAACGCGTTTTTACTAAGTCAAGGGCAATAACTCTGAAACCATTCTTCCGATTATTACGAATTTCGAACTTGACCGAGATCTCAACAATATATAAATGCATACTAAGTTTCATTAAGATCAGATAAATATTGAAGCCTTGATCGTGCATACAAGCCAAATTTAACGCGTTTTTACTAAGTCAAGGGCAATAACTCTGAAACCATTCTTCCGATTATTACGAATTTCGAACTTGACCGAGATCTCAACAATATATAAATGCATACTAAGTTTCATTAAGATCAGATAAATATTGAAGCCTTGATCGTGCATACAAAGCAAATTTAACGCGTTTTTACTAAGTCAAGGGCAATTATTTTGAAACCATTGATCCGATTATTACCAATTTCGAACTTTGATTAAAGCTGTAGCCTATATCTTGCATACAAGAAAATTGTGGACGGACTGACTTGGGCGACGGCAATATACGTCCACATTTCCATGTGGGCGTATAAAAACAGTTCATCAAATTATCATCAAATTCAAACATGAACAAGGTACACGCCAGGGTAATTACCCTTAAACCGTTCATCTGATTATTACCAAATTCGATCTTAACCAAGAACTCATCAATATATACATGCATACCAAGTTTAATCAGGATTGGATCAAAACTGTAGTCTCTATCATGCCTACAAGCCAAATTTGAGCGTTTTTACTAAGTCGAGTGCACTAATTCTGAAACCGTTCATCTGATTGTTACCAAATTTGAGACTTTACATTTTATGTCTATTCTAAGAGGTAGTATTCTTTTAAATGAAATTATGGTGGCAATCAGGTATATTGTTTCCTCTTTCAAATTTCGTTGATGGCAGTTGTAATTTGTTCTTGAGATTATTTTACTTACTGTTAAAAGCCACTGGTTTAGAACATATATATGGGAGACCACTCTTACAATTCCATTTTAACGTACGATTAAATTCCGGAAAATAAGAATAGCAAGATTCGTCTCTGCCATCGATCCACAGATTTATTCTACCAAGTCCATCATTCTGTGAAAACCCTACAGGATTAAAAAAAGATAATAAAAATTATTAAATAATATAATATAATTAAACAACTAACAATACCTTTATAACTTTGTGTATAGGCATTGGTAATTGGTAATTGAGTATATGTGTTTGATTTGAATTGATGTTTACTTAGATCTAACGGATAATATACTACCGTTTCTAAAGGAACATGACTTAGATAGGAACTGTGAATAAGTATTATTTTAATAGTCTGGCAATTTGCAGCAGTATCCTGCCATTTATATTCTATAATATAATGTCGATTAACAAATAACCTTTATTTTCTGTCAGTTATTTCTTGGTGTAAAATAGTCAGATATGATAATCGTATGGAAAAAAGTTACTCACTGTTATGAGGCGAAGTTACTATTTGAAAAGCTTTTTCTAGATGTTCATCAGTATGTATTTTCATCAGACTACTGCCCTGTGTCTCACATGATAACTTTGCTGCCCAATAGTCCATGTATACTTCATGAAAAAGCTTATAACAAGTACTGAATGACTCGTTTCCCAGCCATCCGTTCGGACAAATCGAAGCTGAAAATGGAGAATGATCAAATAAATGTAGCCGCTGGTGTTATGAAATTATTGTGTAGATTGTCGATGTGGTTTTTAGGTTAAACTAAATACTAATTCTGTTAACTCCACCCCATATTTCATCTAGCAGATCTCTTTATTGATGACCTTGGCCAGGGATTTACATAGGTTTTAGGAACTTCTTCACTCTTAATACTATTAACTAATAATTACTTTGTGGAAAGAACCAATTTCAAAACATTTTAATGTAAATACATTCCTTAAAACTAGCAACCTCTTCCTTTACTTCTAATATATATCAAACGACGGTAATATTAACATTGATGAATGATCAAGAAAGTAAAAAGTGAAATAAATTTAAAAGGAGTAAAAAGTGAAATAAATTTAAAAGGAGTAATAAGTGAAATAAATTTAAAAGGAGTAATAAGTGAAATAAAGGAGTAAAAAGTTAAATAAAGAAGTAAATGGTGAAATGGAAAAAGAAGAAATATGAAATGAAGAAAGAAGAAATATGAAATGGAATGAAAAATAAGAAAATATGAAATGGAAAGAAAAATAAGGAAATATGAAATAAAGAAATAAGAAATGAAATTAAGAAATGAGACATGAAATTAAGAAACAAGAAAACAATAATGAAGCAAACAAATGAATAAAAAAAATCAATAAATACCTTTTGACAATTTAATAGTTTCATATTTCGGGGTTTTGGTACACATAAAAGGCAGTTTTTGATCAGTACAGTTAATTAATAAAGACTGTAGGTAAAGACTGTTCCTATCAGGACCTTCCTCCTGAAATGGGCTTTCTGTGGGTGAGTTTAAAATACCAAAGAAATAACTACTACAGCCTGTATCACTGTTATTTTTAGCACTGAAATCACTGAAATATAACAATATACATGTATGATTTACTGATGATACATGTCTGTTATAGTTTTTAAAATTTCGCGTTGTCATTAGTTGATTGGCTAATAATCCATGGTTTGTTATCAACATACGACCACAGTTAGAAACTAAGATTAAACATACAGCTGCAGATATACCAAACCGATATCTGATTTTTATTCCAAAATTAACAACGCAATTCAGTTTTATCGTGTGATTAACACTTTTACAATATTTTATCTCCTTTTTATAGCATAAATATTTAATATAATATATTTTGAATGAAATTTATCACACACTCTTTAATACTTACAATTTCCTGACAGCAACTAAAGTTTTATCTTCGTTCCTCGCCAATCTACCATATTTCACTAATTCTCCGGTCCAACCTCGCTGCTCTACAAAAACAATTTCTCAAAACTTACCAGTATATCTGATTGTCAGGCTCTCTGAATCGTGATATAAAAATTGAAAAGCTTTGATTGTACGTTGATAATATCTTACAATATTGGACTAAAATAGAGACCTACCATAGCTAACAAGGAAATCTTGGTATATATTTAGTTCTTGTTGTGTCATAATTTTTGCCCGGTGTTTACGGCAGAACTGACTTGCCTCTGGCCAGGTTGCTGCAGTACCAGCTAATACACATAAACCATTATTTTTTCGATTGTATCTCCATCCATAATCACATCCAACATCGCTATCCTCTGATATAAGATTTATAATTTAAGGTGGTACAGTGTATAATAGAAATTATAAGCGTTAGACATAGCAATATACACCCACAACCTTCAACAATATGAACGATTGAAAGGCATTCTTATAATTATAGTACAATCAGAATACACATCTAAGTAATCTTGAAGAAAGTGGATTGCCTTGCGCGAAAGTACAAACGGATGACAAAATGACAAAATCAAACAGATCACATATTGCAGACTTAATTCAGACTTTTCGTATAAGTGTAATCTTTTCATGTAAAATTTTGTTTTTATGATGCGGGGAAAACAACTTACTATGATCGCTGACAGCTTGCGCACTCAATCGAAACACCACACAAAATAAAAAACAATTGAGAAGGTAATAGTTCATGTTGTATCTGAAATAGATAATTTAAATAATTCGGATACATAAAACGAGTTGTTTGGCCCATTCTAAATTCAGCTCTTAGGGTTTATGCAAATCTAAAACAAAAACAGTTTTGTGTCTACCGGCTGTCGGGGCTCTACCAACCTTCTACGTGTAGTAACAAATCTGTATTCTGATTGATAAAGGACATTTATTTGAATGACGTATCAATCATGAATACATACATAAAAATAATAACATATTTAACTTAAATAAACAAAACATTTAAACAAAACATGTAATTATCAAAACAATGGGGGTTCCAAAACAGTTATATCAATAATCCCCGATCCTCAGAATTATAGTAACGTCCAGAAAGTGAAGAAAAAATTGATATTAACTTTTTCTTAGCAAATAAATGCAGGTTTTTTGAACTGATTTACGTAAATGACATTAAAATATTATATAAAGTAGCCTATAGCAAGTATCAAGGGTTCAGATAACCTTCCAGTGAAAACGGTCTTTACGATCTCATACGGTTTGCGTTTTAAGTGGCTCCAATTCCATTTTGTTTTAAAATATGTATGGATACACTACTCCTAAATTTGTTGTAGTTAGGCTATATATTATGTTTCGAAAATAATAAAGTTTACGTTATGATTTTGAAAAAGAAATAGTTACGTGTATGATAATATAATTATCATATTTTCAATTCGCTTTTAAAAACATCATTCTGCAGTACACGTTTCTGTCAACATACTATTATCTTATAAAGCATTGTGTTTTAACGACCTGTATAGTTGGGAATGTATCCTTTTATCAACTTTAAAGAGTTTGTATTTGAAGTGTACTCATCGCTGTACAAATATCCTGGTAAACATTATCAAAATTTTGATTTACAATTTATCCGCACTCTTTATGTCTTTAAAAGACTGACTAGCACTTGAACGTAAAATTTTGTTAAATCTAAATATAAAATACGTTTTAAGCCAAATGATATTTTCCATAGTGACGTCTTCAAGTATTTCTTCAATAACAGATTCTTCAGATGTAAAAACAGTGCTACTTTTACTATGGTTGGTGGGTTGGTAGATGACAAGTTAACATTCGCTACTTTTACGAGTGTCCTTTACACATTTATAGAATTATTAGGTAATCCTTACAACTTTAATTGGTTACAAAATCCATTGACCTAGGCCACTCAAACGTACTACATATACATAAAAGGAATTGGGGATAAAATTCAAGTAAAAGAGATTGTAAAAAAGTTTTCTAAATAAAATTTATGTGTATTGACGACATTGATCGAATAAATTTGCGCCATTCCACTTTTCAATCAGACGTCTGTGGTTCCTGCAATTCAATGACGTCGCTAATCACAATAATGCTCTAACAGATAATCCTTGTGCGATTAGTGACGTTATCAAACACTTAATTTTAGTGGATTACAGGAACAAATCAATCAATCAATCAAGTTTATTACCGAGCAATTAAGGCATTAGCCGTATAGCTCACAAAGCATATAAATACAATATAAGTACATATATATACAATTGCAAACAAATATACAAAAATAAAATTAATCAGATATAGGAAGACTAAAATGATAATATGCTCATTACGTTTTTTAAATGCAAAGAAAACGAATTTAGCTAATGATTTTAAAATTAAAGTTTGAGTTTGACGATAAAATAGCTGTAAATTTATTGAGAGAAGGGTAATAATATCTTGGTAAATATCGTGATCTTAGATCACTGTATAATGGGCAAGTAAACAAAAAATGTAGTTCATCCTCAATAACATTTAAATTACATGCATTAAATAAGCGTGAATTTCTATCTGACTTTATATATCTACCCGTTTAATTTTCAAACAGTGAGAACTAGTTCTAAAAAAAGGCTATTACATATTTTCTGCTAATAACAAATTCTAAATAAGGTTGAATTTTGAAATCCAAAGTAAATATATTATAATAATAAAGCTTACTGGATTCATTCTTTAAACTACTCCAAAACCGTAGGTATTGATCATGCAATCTAAGTTTAATGATATTAAATATGTGTTTGGATTTTATACAGTCCTGATAATCCCAAAGTACAGATAAACCAAGCGAGTCCAGCAATCTTTTTAACTGATGACATCAACTATCACCTCTACTATAGTCATATGAATTCCTAATAGATATATACATTAAATGTAACAGACTATCAATGTTTAATAATATATTGAACCAATATTTAACAATAAGTTCCTGTCTTTTGACTCTAAGGGGTAAGCGTCCCAGCTCACCAAAAATGGTCGGAGTTGGCGTCGAACACTTCACACCCAAGATGCGTTTTCCAAATTTCAAATGAACCTTTTCAACTTCAATTGCTTTGTGGAATTCCCAGATTGGGCAAGCATAGAAAAGCACAGATCCAACATAAGCATCAAAAAGTTTCAATTTCTCATAGATATTTACAAGAACACTAACAAAAATATTGAATAATTAATATACACATTTAGAGCCTTAAATAGCTATAGATTTTTGGGCTTTCATGAATTTACCATTCATACTTAACTCAACCCCTAAATAATTAAAAGAATTCACACCTCCAAAATTTTGCCATTATAAGTTAAATTCAGAGTTTCAACAAAATTACCTTTTTGGAACCACATATGTCTGATTGAAATTTTGAATAATACAAATTTTTGATATCAAAATCCCCGAAACAGATTTAGGAAAGTAATACAAAATTGAACAAGGAAGATAAAAATCGTTTTTAAACTTTCTTACACTCTGATTGACCGACATCTAGCCAAGCGTTGGCAGTTCGATACATTGTCACAATGTCGAGGTCGAGCGAAAAATATCGAAAGGATGACTTGTGGAATATTGGCGACGTTAACAGATCATCGTTCGAGCATTATTGTGGATCAATGAATGTAATTAGATCAAATTTAGAAAGTTCATTAATATAGGCAAATCGTATGCGTGTGGTTTCATAAGGTAGTCTATAGAGGTTATGTCCAATGATATATCTCGATTGATTCTTGCTGCCCTGTGATTAAACAAGCAATCAGTTAGATTTGAAAATTCAAAATGAATATTCTAACTATCACAATCAGATACAACGGATTGGAAATAGGTTTAATAGCTCATTCAAGGGGGTTCCTGTAATTTCAGAAAAACTTCAACCAACTTATGAAGTCTGTACATTACTTTGAATACAGTAGCTACGAGGCAATAAAACTTGGTATACATTAAATTCAACATTATCTGATACACTAACGGCATTGCTTCTTTTAAAATCAATTGACACTGAATGAGTGCATCCACTGCCGTGTTGGTCCCTGGCACGAAGTTCCTGGTTCTCCTTTTCAAGATCTTGAATCACCCAATCAGCGTCAAGTGATCTGGAAAGAATCATTTCCGTTAGTATTCAGGTTGAATTTAATGTATACCAAGTTTTATTGCAGCGGCACAACTTGCTCCGTTCAGTAGTTTTCTAAAAGCTTCCAAAAAGCATAACGAACTACGTAAACTTACATAATCTTTTTAAAATAGTTTTGGCGTTAAAAAGTTAACGGCTGGATTTCTTTTAGATAAAATTTTCAGTTACGTTAAGGGACACATTTTTCTAGATTTTGGTGAAAATTGGCACAAATTTGAGCAAAAAAAAAGTACAAAAAGCGGAATGCCCCTTTAACATGTAATGAATATCTGGTCTCTTTCATATTGGCTTAAGAAAACAATTGTAAATCAGACAAAAGAGCATCATCTGTGAATTAGGTTGAATAATTCAATATCTAAACAGTTTCTTACAACCAATTTCTTTTCTAGTCTTAAACCATATTCAAGAGAATTGAAATATAAGCCATGGGATATAGATTTTGTAATTTGTTTGTTTTAAATATACACACTCTCCCCACCCCCTTGATAAATTCTGACAATCGACCAATTCCATTACAACAAGACACCATTGTCCCTCTGGATATATTACTTGACCCTCTGAACAATCCAGTCTGGCTACTGGCCTGTGAAGAGACAGTGTATTAATAGGCGCTGTAAAATTATACTAAAACATTTAATATTGAATTCAAATAAGTATGTTATTATTCTGATTTGGAAAAAGGGCAAATGTGAAATATAATTTTACCTGAAGACTCGATTATATACGTATCACTTATTAATCCATAATGGTATTCAACACAATATAGGATGTTTAGCGTATGTTACCTCCTTTCCATTTGATTTCAAGCATGAAATTGTTAAGACATTAATGGCTATGCACCTTAATAGTAACGTATCCAGTGAAGTAGGACACTGTGAAAAGGGTCGCTACAATCAATGGTAGATATATATATATCTATGACCACGCATGACTAGGCTACTCGTATTAAATAGAGCTCAACTATTTCGTCCTTTGAGATGTTTTAAAGGGAGGTTTTGGATTTGTATGTGTTATGATGTTCTAAGTCTTATGAGTTCATTTCAAAATAGTTTATTATCAGCTCCATTGCATTTTGAATGCAATACAATGAAAGGTATTCCGTTTTTAGATGTATTGTGCATTTTCTGCTGAAATAAAAAATGAAGCTAAGAATAAAATTTATAGTCTCAAACTTGGACAACTAATGCTTATATTCATCATTTGGTCTTACCAGGTACAATGACTTAAGAATAGAATCACAGTGTAACACAATATATCCATTAAACTAAATAATTATTGAAAATAACTTTGTTTAATGAATTATTCCTTAGTTTTGTGGATTTATTGGATTATAGACGGATTCTCACGGATACAGTTTTGACACATGGTCAGTCCACGAAGATTGATTTTGAAAAATGTCCACTTTTTTCCATACAAAGAGGCAGTAAACATTTTACCAAAATAGCGTCACCTCTTAAAACTGTAATCAATGCCGTAAGTTTGCTTTGATTTAGCCTATATCTGGAGGGACAATGGTCTTTCGTTGTAATAATGGTATTGGTCATTGGTAGAATTTTTTCGGGTACGCAATCCACTTTTTCGGGATTTTGTCATATATCCCGTAGGACACAAACCGTTTACAGTTTCAGATCATAGTTTTTCTGTAATTTCCTTGATATCGTTACTATTTAACTCCACTAATCTTCTCTTCTATCATCCCTTTAAAACAGTTTAAATGAGAAGGTTCTACCTCAAGCTTTTTAATTTCTCACAATTTAGATGGACAAATGGTACGAAATACCCGGATATAGTATTGAGTCATTGTCACGTGAAATTCTATCCACTATATAGTGTTACAGATTTCGGACACCGGTTAAAAGGGGTCAGGATACATGCATGTTGATCTGTATTGTATATACATCATTGGTAATAAAAATAATCTCATCACAAACAATCAAACTCTGATTCTAACTGCATCAAAAATAATCTGAGGAAATTATTTTGCATCAGTAGTTCTAGGTCACAAAATATGTAACCAATTAAATGTCCCAATCAAATTTACAGTATTTTCCCCAAGTTGTGGATCGAAGTAACTAACAGCACCAAAACATCTCGATCTGTATTTCAGATTGTTAAAGCTATCCAATTCCCTTTTCAAAATTAGAATGATAACCTTGTAATTAGAATTAAACGTGCTTTGTAAGCTAAGTCAACTCTAAATTAGCGCCTGTGTGTATTGACGATGTATTTTACTTTTATATATCCAAGAACCCCATTGTTTTCTTTATTCATTTCTCTTTTTTAGAGAAATACAATTTATTCATATTTTTTAACAAATATTGCACAAAAACTTAACAATACCTTTTATAGGAAGCTTCATTGTAGCCATAAATTAAAAAAATATACATAAAAATATACACAAATTAGGGATAACAAATTTTATATATAAAAACATATTCCCTTATTTTTCTTTAATGAAAAATTGTGGCAATCTAAGCTGTCCATTTTCTAATATTGGGAATAAAACTTTTTATATATAAAAAACTTATTCCCTAATTTTACTGTAATGAAAAACTGTGCCAATCTAAACTGTCCATTATTCCTATAGATATCTATTTTCTGTGTATAATATAACAGGGAAAGTTTCCTTGAGTAGTCAGCTGTACTATATACATAATATACAATCACTGTAATCATACGAAAAATAAATTATTTCATTTCAATAATTCACAAAATTAATTTACCTAAACCGCTTTCAAGCACTTATCAGTCTGGTGACTATGATTGTTTTTGAGGGACATTTTAGCTCTTCAAATCAAATATTTTTAACCTATGTTTGCCTTTTATTGTTTATAACAATCCTCTAAGTTTTAGATCTGTCTGAACATATCCGGTTATTACAATAACCTTAATAACCTTGCTGTCTTCTGATGCTGAAATCAGTTACAAACTAGCTGTTACAAACTTAGTAATTAACAGGGGTAAAAAACACTGCAAAATATAAATGAGATTTCTTTTACAATACATGATGTATAAATAATGAACATGTCTTACTGAGATTCAAAATAACATACAATTTATACAACATAATAAAACATCACACTGCAAAGTTAAGGTTAACTTTTGAACTGAATAAACCATTTTTCAAGACAGTAAGATACTTTAGAATACATTAAATGCAAAATAAATAACTCAAAGTAAACTATATTGAATATTCATGTGTAAGGTAATAAAAGATACAGGATTACTTGTTAAAAATATAAAAGGGTTTGCAAGATATGGCAACAAGATTATACATGTAGCAATATATTTGGAATGCACTTCTTAAATGCTACATATTTAAATATAAAAATATATATTTCACATTCAGTATTTTTTTTAAAAATACATCAAAGTTTTTAATCAGATTATTACCTCACTGTATCTTTCAGATGATGATGCGAAATGCCACTCATTCATTTTTGAAAATCCGCCGACGTAACGGCACATTTTGCACTCTATTTTATACACAGAAATTAGTGTTGTTTCATTCAGAAATAATATCACTGTTGAAAAAACCTGCAGTGATTCCAACAGTCTTTTAAGTTGGTTCTTGAAGTTGCTGTGTCATTTCATCTAAAGATATTTTCATTCCTGGAGTGTCATCACTATCTCCTTCAGCAAGAGTGACCATCACCATGTTACCATCACTACTTTCATTATGGACATCTTCCTCTTCAGCTTCTTCTTCTTGAGTGACTACAAATGCAAAACATTAATAATGATTGAGAATAATGTGAGTTAAACACATAAGGCTACATTTCACTGAGTTTTGTTAGTGAGTTGCATACACCAGAATATGATTTCTTTAACTCTTTCAATGTTAACATTATAACCTCTAAGTTATATAATAACTTTTATGTTTCATTTAGACTCAATATTCAAAGGGTTTAAGTATAAATATATTGTCTTAATTATTTAACTCTAAAAGAACATGTAACTACCTGAGGCATTCTTAATTCTTTGATATCTTACTCATGAGTTATCGAATATATATTGATCTGTGCAGCAATATATTCATTGAAAGAAAGACTTTCACTTACTTTCTTCTGCCTCTGATTGATTTGCTCCAGGTCTTTTATTCTGATGAGTTTTAATATGTTTTGATAAGTGATCACTTCTCATAAATCTTTTCGAACATTGAGGACATTCAAATCGTTTTTCTCCTGCAAATATGACATAAATCACAAGCTGTTATTTTGGAGCTTTGCACAGCCAAGACTGGTGTATGCAGTCTAATAAAGAATCTGGAGAGTTGTTTTTTTTGTTTAAATTAGAAAGAATTTATCTCTTGCAGCAAGTTATGTTTATTTCAACAAGACTTTTTTAAATTCTGTTAAATGATGTGTCTGAAACACACATAATTTACTAGTAACATATCAGTTGTGTTCGCAAAAGCTCTGAATATCTCAATAATCATTTTTAAATGTGTATTATTGGCCATAATCATGTACCTGTATGCGTCCTTTTATGTCTCTGTAATTCATCAGATCTGGTAAATCTTTTGCCACAAAATAACCAGTTACAAACAAATGGTCTTTCTCCTGTGTGCCATCTAAAATAGGTAAAAAAAAAAAACATTTTTATCTTTATATTAGACCATAACATTTTGATTTCCAACTGCTCCATATTAAAATACCAATACAACCTGCTCTATTATATTTCACATTTCAAACAACATGTCACCACCCACTGAAAGTACTATCCCAAACAAATACCAGAATGAATGGAAGACAGTAATTTATAATAAAAGATGGAAATTTGCAATGATCATATTAGGGAAAACATACAGAGTGGCATTTCAGGTCAAATTGATAAAAATAAACACAGAACACATACCTTAAATGTGCTCGTAAATGTGATGTTTTACCATAGACCTTATTACAACCAGGCATATGACAAATATGTTGCTTTCTTTTATATTCTCCTGGTGTTCCTGTACTGCTTCTACAATATAATAAAAGATATGAAAATGTTTGACACTGCCATCATCACTGTTCTAAATGTTATGCTTTGTTCACAACCAATGTCTCAAATAGGCAACATGTCCTTGAACAACACCCACCACAGTTTTACCTACCTTGTGTCATTTTGACAATTTGGACATGTACAAGCTACTCGTCTCAATCTACGACCAGGGACAACTGTTTCTGTAGATCCAGTATTATTATTATTAGGACTAGTAGCAGTAGTAGTTTGTGTACCTGGTTGCTGCTGGGGAGTGATCATTTGCCATTTTGTAGGATCATTAGGATCTTGTTGTAATGGTACTGTTTGAAACTGACCTCCAACTGCAACAGAAATACAATTCATCACGTTTCACACATAGTTACGACAAACAATTACAGATTACAAAATATGTCATTTGAATGGATGACATAGATGAATAAGTTAATGTACTGAGCATAGTGTTAGGGTGTAATGAAGCACTGGCTTAGGTCACAGAGCAATAGATAAGTCTATTAATTATGTGAAAATTAGTTAGTCATTAGTATGATTTTAGTTGAAAAGACACACACACAGTGTTTTAGTGCTTGGGAATCAAGGAAACTCAAACTGGATTAAAAAGCTATAATTAGATTCCTTGTTTGCTCTCAAAACTTAAAAAGGTAAGAACAGTAGTAGTAGTAGTAATTAGCTAAATTTAATTTAAAATCATCACCTTTGCTTACTTTCAAACAATTTCAGATGAATAGAGAACAACTTACCTCCAATAATGGTAGCTTGCTGTGTTTGAGGATTATTGGTGATCTGCTGTCCACTAATAGTTTGTACGTTCTGAATCTGGGGTGACATTATCTGTTGCTGCTGTATGCTACCACTAGTGTTGACGTTTCTACCAGTAATGGTACCTTGTGGAGTGATAGATATAGTACCAGCACCAGAATTTTGAATACCTGTAGCGTTAGTATTGATGATCTGACCTTGTGGGGTAACAGCTTGGATTGTCTGCACATTTTGCAGATTCTGAACCTGTTGAAAACCTTGTAGATTTTGAAGTCCTTGTAAATTTTGGACTTGTATAGTTTGAAGATTCTGACCTCGCACATTTGGAATATTTAAAGTTGTTGGAGCTTGTATCCAGTTAGGGGAGATAACCTGTCCTTGAAGATTGGCAATATTCTGAGCACTAAATCCAGCCTGCATTAACTGCTGTGGAGTTATAATGTTTGTTAAGAGGTTGGAGTTTTGTTGACCACTAGTTAAACTCTGTACATTGGTTGGTGTTGATGCTTGAGATGATGATGTTACTGTAGTAGTTACTGGATGAGGGTATGATGGTACACTAATGGTATTTTGACTCACGGCTGTGCTAAATTGATTCGTTCCATTTGCACCATTTGGTAGAAGAACTTGAGCACCTGCATTGTTAAACATTGAAACTGGCACTAATGCAGGCATGGTTCCACCATTTGGAAGGGATATGTTTTGTAATGTTGCATAATTACCATTATTTCCATTGGATGTATTCTGAATAATCACTTGATTTTGTTGTGGTATTTGTGAAGTCTGTACAGTATTTGGAGTGACAGATGGTGAACTATTTGCTGTTGGCTGTAACTGAGGTGTAGGACATTTGGATTCGGTTTTCATTTCAGGGGTGCTCATTGGAACAGATTTTATTTCTGTTAGCACTTCTTGTTGTTGGGTTGATGTGTTGACATATGTGCCAGTATTTTGATTCATCTGTGACGTAGCTATTTGTGGCTGAGCTACAGTAACTGTTTGTGTCTGATTCTGCGACTGAGCAACTGAATAATTGGCCAATGTTGTCATGTTTCCTGTGCCAATACTGGACATGCTCGTTGCATTTTGGACTTGCGGTGAATGGATAGCTGTAGGGAATGTCTGCATTGGTAACTGAATAGTTTGCATGGCTGTTTGACCATTTACTGATACAGGTATTTGTATGAAATTTGGTGTTTGTTGTTGTATTTGGGGTAACTGAACTTGCATCAGTCCACCTGCAGTTCTGATAGTTTGCATTCCACTAAGATTTACAACATTTCCACCCAGATTTAACATATTTCCACCAAGGTAACCCACATTTGGCATCTGTTGTGGTAACTGAGCTCGAATTATCTGGCCAGTAGGAGTAATCATGGCAGGACCAATATTTCCACCTTGCTGAATAATAGTTTGACCACCAGCTGCGGTTTGCTGAGTTGCATTACTTCCGGATGGAATAATAATGGCTTCTTGTCCATCCACTTGGATAGTTTGATACTGTGGGGCTGCAGGAACTACATTGTAGGTGATGCTTCCATTGGGTCCAGCAGATGCAACAATCTGATTCTGCTGGGGAAGTAACTGCTGCCCTGCTAAATCTACTTGTTGAGCTATGTTACAAACACTGTTGTTAGTTGTGGTCTGTTTCCCAGAATTGGCATCGACAATAGCACCAGTTGGTAGCTGAACCCAGGATGGTGCCACTATATCTCCACTATTTGTTTGTCCCGCCCCAACTAATCTAACAGGCGTACCCCCATTTTGATTCAATGCGTCATCGGGAGGGGCTCCAATCTTGCTGCATGTGGCCGCTAACAGAGCCAAGGGTGAGGCTTGAGAGTCCTGAAAGGAGGAGTCAAAAAATGGGTGTTAGTAAAAATGGCCGCCGAATCAATAACAAAGCAAATATCGTCATTAAATGCGGATATGTAGACTAATACTCACCTGTGTTGAATTTGTCGGTGTTACATAGTCTCCCTTTGACTTCTGTCTGGAAGCCATTTTTATTTTAATGATTGATTTCAATTAATTTTGAGATAAATTCACAACATAACGGAACACTGTCCAGGAAGACAAAGTGGGCCGTGAAAACACAATGAGAAGTGAACTCCTCTCGTCCTTTCGGGAAATAGTGCGTGCGTGGGCGTTACCATATTTTTTAGCTACAATATATAGATGTTCCAAATTGAACAAAGAAACAATTTTAGAATTTTTAAATATATTTTCATAATGCATGTTTGGTATCTTAACTCCTAGAAATTGTCGACCAAAGGTTTCATTATTAAGGACTATTTCCTATGCGGACGTGGCGATTAACAAAAGAGAGTAAAAAATCATTGATTGACAGGTGAACTGAGGTAGAGATCTTAGGCACGCGCTATTTGGCGGAATATATACAAGTAACCAGAAAATTTGTGTAAAAATTCATAATAAATTTTAAATTGCTGATCTAATCTTTTCACTGATTATGAACCTTTGAAGTGCCTATGATAAGAACAATGTCACAATACTTTAGATTGAATGCCTGAAGTTGGGAGGGTGAATCTTGAAACGGGGTGGATTAAGGGGACGGAGCTAAGCCAATCAATCTGTGAAGTGAGATAGCATGTAGTAGATGTTATGCTGTCTGGGGCTAGAAATTCTGATATAAATGCAAACATTGGCGGTGTATTGGTAGATTTACCCTAACATTTTGGGCTACGTGTTCAAAAAGTAACTTAAACCGACATATATACCAGTGTGCTCTTTTTTGGTTATAATTTGCAAGAAAACTTATGGGTGGGGTCGTGTTAGAAGGTCAATATAGTTATATAGTCGAGTTTGTCAAGTAGTCTAATATCGATATATTTACCATCACAGGCTGGACAACCAAGGCTATGTTATACTTGGGCAGGCGCAGTATACCGGGCGGATTTTATAGTCACATTGACCGGACACAGTTGGTTGAAGGCGAGGCTTTAATTACTACAATGAATGGTTAGGGGCGTTATAGCAAATTGTAGAAAAGACATATTTCCTTCAAGTGTACGTGATTTTATTGCTATTGTACGTCATTGCAGTTTCAACTGATAATGTGTTTTTGTTGGTTTTTAGAGTGTTTTATTATTTGATTTTGTCCATTTCAAAAATGAATTCCTTATAATATCGACATGCCTTTGTTTCCGCATGAAATATTTGCATATGAACCACCATTTATGAAGTAAGTGGCAGCCAGTGCAGCTTTTTAGTAAAGATGATGAACTTTTTCAAGGGAATAGTTGAAGGACGCAGCTAGGTTGATTGGTTTGGTCTATTTTGAATGTTTTGACCGTCCTATTTACGCACATCTCCAAAACGAACACTGAACATGCCTTAAAGTATTTTTATTCATTCAACTTGGATATTTTAGAATATGTTCCTGTCATTTCTCCACATTTTAGAAACGAACCCGAAACTGTCACATGCTGACCATCATCAGGAGTTCTGATTGAAAAAGAAAGGATTGAATTTATTAGTCGATAGCCTTAAGTAACTTTGGGATTTATGTTATGAGCAAATTCTTTATGAAATATCTTCATCTTCACAAAAATGAAATGAATGGAGTTTTACGTCCTACTCTTCTGCACCTTGTGGGCTGATGAAGACGGGCAACGCCATGCAGGGTGCCATGAGGGAAATTTTGCCAGGACATTAGTCTGCTCTTAATCGATTTCCAACTGCCGAGGGATCTTTAACGTGCACAGCTTGTAGCACACGGGGCCTCGGTTTATTGTCCCATCCGAACGACTAGACGCTTTTTCCATGTCAGCCCCTCTTACCCGCATCACTGACAGGGGGAAACCGGGTTGAAAAATCCGAAGGTATTATCTCGACCTATGCCTGGACCTTCAGGTTAGCGAGCAAGCGTCTAACTCACTGAGCCACCGCGGTTTCCCCCACCTTCACAAGAGCGGTCGATAAAGTAGGTTAGCCTATATAATATATATATTATGAGCAAAGTTGTTTTTTTTTATATATAAAAAAAGCCTATAATTAGGCCTGATTTTCACTATGGTGGTCGTATCTCCTATGCGAAAAATTTATGTTATCAGCAAAGTTTTAATGAAAAGCCTATGAACTATAATAAGGCCTTATCGTCACAAAGTAGCCTATGCGATTTATGTTATGAGCGAAGTTTTCTATGACTAGGCCTATGTATTAGATTTAGAATGACTTGCATGAACGGAAATCCGGCAATCAAGTAGCTACCAATTCAGACCTCAAAATACCGCAATCTTCAATATTGATAGTGGTAACATGACCTAGCTCTCGACAAAAAAAAATAAGACCTTAGAACGTGGAGTCAAAATTCTTCACATCATCCGCACAATGGGGAGTGGGGAATAAATAGGCCAACCAGCCAACCCCACCGCACCCCACTCCTCCCAAAAATAGCCTGAAAAATTGTATAGTCCAGCTTAAATAGCATACTATAAATCTGTTATTGTGGCTCTTCGCCATGATGTTAATTGTTGGGATAATTGAAAAAGGGTCAAACATATGCTTATAGCATCGACGATTGTAATACGGGACGCATGTCTACACAACCTGTGTGAAAACGCGATGTAAATGCAAACAATTATGAAATAGTTTACTGTAGTCTGATGAAAACTTATTCATTGTTACCCCCCTTGTATCTCTGTGACTCATTTACCTCAATCCCAATGATAAAATATTGTAGGTGTATTGCCCGTCCAAGATTTATAAGAAATAATACCCGTGTTTCTACTTTCACATAAATCAGTGGGAAATATAGAAATATATCAGAATCAAATGGTTATTCATATCATGACAGATATTATTTGACGGGAAGTTGAACACACACCTTTGAGAACGAGGCAACTTCACATCTCGGCCATTTTCTTTCCGGGTGACTGGCCGGTTTAAGAAATTTATTGAATTGAAGTTTACTGGAGTTTTACAGATATTTAGAGATCGGATTGAAGTAAATCAACAACATGGCCAATCGCCTACCAGCCTGTGTCATTGACACGGGAACAGGGTATGTAACTTTTGGAATAATGCGGAGTTTTAATGCATTCTTTGAAGTATGACAGCACTACCTGGTCATGGCTAAAAGAGGGGTGTGTTCCTTTTGACTGTTTGACTGTCTTATCATTCATTTAGGACGAAGATGAAATCGAATATGCATGTACTTGAGACGAAATGTGAATCCATAATTCTTAGATATTGCTTATGCCAATCAACATTTCTTGTTATCTGTTATCACTTCCTTAATAGTAGATGGAGAACAGGAAGAAATGGGAATTTTTTACTTTGGGTTGGCCTACTCTACTGTACTAGTCGATTAGGCTTAAAATGAAAGAATAGACTTGCACATCATCTTAGTCATATAAGAGCAAGTTCAACTGGTCCTCTTTAAATCCCTTTAATAAAATTTCATAGACTTTGCCATTCATGAGAAAAACGCAACAGTTATAGTAGCAGAGCTGCACAAATATATTGGTTACTTGAAGAAAGCCAAATAAATCTAGAAATGATTCAAACTAATGCTATTAGAAGTTCTTCAAATTTGTTTTTATTCACAGAAGATGATTTCAATACACATATTTACCTTGATTTTTATAGAATCTTTATCTGGATGATTTCCTGCTTGCTTTGTGCCTTCTATATTTCACAGACATTTCAAGATTGTTTAAAGGATCAAATGTAGTATTGACTAACAGTTTTTGATGTCAATCAGAATATATGTTTGATGACATTTGACAAGAATGTAATTTTTATTGTCACCCATGTCCGTCCGTCGGTCCACAATTTGCTTGTAAACTCTCTAGAAGGCACAATTCTTGACGGATTTTGATGAAACTTACTGAAATTGTTTATAATCACCCAAGGATGAACCCTATTGAAAATCAGAAAAATCGAAAAATAAAGTTATAGAGTTATTGCCCTTGTTCTTCAAAACGCGTTCAATTTTTAGCTTGTAAACACTCTACATGCCACAATTCTGGCTGGATTTTGACCAAACTTTGTGAAGTTGTTTATTATCACCCAAGGATGAACCCAATTGGAAATAAAAAATATCAAAAAATATTTAATATGAGTTATTGCCATTGTTCTTCAAAACGCGTGCAATTTTTAGCTCGTTAACACTCTACAGGCCACAATTCTTGATGGATTTTGATGAAACTTTGTGAAATTGTGTATTATCACCCAAGGATGAACCTTATTGAAAATCCAAAATATCGAAAATTATTTGATATGAGTTATTGCCCTTGTTCTTCAATGTTCATTTTCAAACAAAGCTGTCAGTGGGCGTATTTTACCTTGCCTGGCAAGCTATCTTTTTATTCATGAATACCCTACCCATCCATATTCTGGGGGCTTTTATTTGTTATTATATTCTTCCTTAAGTTTATTGATTTTAATTTCATTTCTATATATAAGGCTTTCCATGAATAGAATTATTAACCAAATTTTTTTAATTTCAAAACCGATCAGCTTGGTTTACAGCTAGTTAGATATCAACATTCTATTCATTCTGATTGACAAGAGCTCAGAATTTTAATAAGTGTATTTTACATCTACACAGTTGTAGGCATGAAAATGTGGGTTTTTGATGCAAAATTTTGTTATGTTTCTTTGTTTTTAAGTGTAATTTTTTGTGGTTTTGTCTATGTTATCAAGTAAATAATTTACAAGTGATTAGTGAATTAAAAACTCATAATTAAATATATCCCTGTTGCTTATGATAAAGTAAGTGCCAAGTGGAGATTTCACTCTATGATATTGTAAATGAAAACAAGAGTAGTTAAGATATGACTAATGGTTTAATCATCACCTCTATAATTGCTCAAGGCCTGAAAACTGGTAGTTAAATTGTATAAGTAGTAAGATATAGGAAGTAGATTATATGTTAAATTATTTCAATATGTTTCACTTTTATAAACTCTCAACATTTTGTATGTTATTCATGCCTTTGTTAAGATATTATGTGAAAATGGAGAAATGCCATGATAGGAGAATGCATGATATATTGAATAAAAACACATGCATGATTTTAATAGAAAGCAAGTCAAGTCTTGTTTCAGTGAAATAGGTCATGGCATATAGGAAGTTAAGATTTGAGAGTAGAAAGTTTTAAATTTCCTATCTTTATATTATAGCAACATAGAGTCTCTATTAATGTTAGGATTTAACAAAGAAATAAATGATTTCAAAAAAAAGTTCTGAAGGTCATTTTCTACTACATGAATTGTAATAAATGGAATAAATTTGGCTTCCAAGAAAAATATAGCCTCTGTAACTTAAAGTTGTGATAAATCATTTGGCAGGAAACTAAATAAACTCAGTAACAGAGAAATTTGCTGCAAATTATAAGGTTTAAATAGATAAAATGCATTTTCTTAGAACACAATTGTAGATTGTTATTAATTAGATGATTAAGCAGATTCAGTGTCTGACTGAAAATCGGAATGGAGCAAATGGATACTATCAGCGCCTTCAATACACTCAATTTAGAAATTTCTTTTTTTCATCCATTCATTATATTATCCCTGTGGGCTGAATGTTAGAAAGGACCACGTCCTTGTGTATTGGGCCTAATTCTGACTCATGTAAAAAAAAAAAAAAGGGTTAATTATTATTATTAAAACTCTATACAATCTCATTAATATTTTTTACCTTCAGAACCTACTGTTTGAATCTTACAGGTATACTAAGATGGGATATGCAGGTAATACAGAACCACAGTTTATTATACCATCAGCTATAGGTATAAAAGAGACAGCTGGGGTTGGTGATCAAGCTATTAGAAGATTAGGAAAAGGTGTAGAAGACTTAGATTTCTATATTGGTGATGAAGCTTTAAATACACCTTCTTATGCTGTTAAGGTTTGTACTCAATTTCACATCATACTGTATCTTGAATAGAAAACTATCAAGAATGACAATTAATTTTTAATTGTTATTTCACCTACCATGATACAACTCTTTAATCTAGTATTATCTGATAAAGTTTCTTTACAAACCCTTGATGCTGATCTTCCTATTGGACTGTGATGATTTTCATTTGATTTTTGAATTAGTAGTATATTAATGAACAGTATGCAGTTACATATTACTGTTTTATTGTTAGCTGTATAATATTTGTTGGGTATTTTTCAGTGGCCTATTAGACATGGTATAATAGAAGATTGGGATTTGATGGAAAGATTTTACGAACAATGTATTTTTAAGTATTTACGCTCAGAACCAGAAGATCATTATTTTTTACTGACAGAACCTCCATTAAATACACCAGAAAATAGAGAATATACAGCCGAAATCATGTTTGAATCATTCAATGTTCCAGGTTTATACATTGCTGTACAGGTGAGTTATATGGAAATTCTGTTACCTCTCTAGTTTAGACAAACTTACTCTTGATGTCCAAGGTTTGATTCAGGTGTTGATGATTTCCAACCTGTCAGTGAACCAAGATGCAGGCATTGATATCCTTTAGTTAGTCTTAATGTTTCCCTTATGCATGATGTTTTAATTGATCTTTTCTGGGCTATAGCAGTTGAATGTATGACATATAATTGAAATTTTTCAGGCTGTATTAGCATTAGCAGCATCATGGACAGCTCGACAAGCAGGGGAAAGAACTCTAACTGGTACAGTTATTGATTCTGGAGATGGTGTTACCCACGTTATTCCTGTTGTAAGTAGAAGAATGATATTATTATTATATTGACTAATACTCTAAACTAGTTTCAGAACTCCTCACGCTGGACTAACACAAAGAAACATTTAATAATGGATAGAAGAGTCATGGAGCACAAGATGTGTAAGAAGATTGTTCACTAATGAGACTAAATTTGGTTACCACTTTCTCTTTGTCACAATTGCAAACCAGATGTTCTGTGATTGCTGTGAACAGAACAGCATTCTGATGTTAGTTTTTATCCTCTATTTATGTTATTTACAGGCTGAAGGGTATGTCATTGGTAGTTGTATAAAACACATTCCTATTGCTGGTAGAGATATCACCTACTTTATACAACAGTTACTACGAGAACGAGAGGTGGGAATTCCCCCTGAACAATCTTTAGAAACGGCTAAAGCAATTAAGGTAGGAAATTGGAATATTGTGTTTTTTGAATGTAACGAGTATTATGTCTATTGTCTGAAAATAGAAATGGCGCAAATGGTTTGGTCAGCTTCTGATACAGGAATACAAGTGTCTTAAAAAGTATTCTTTATTTGAATGAATGGGATTTTCAATGTTATACACTATTGTTCAGAATATCTTTTCTTTTGTAGGAAAAATTTTCTTATGTTTGTCCTGATATAGCAAAAGAATTCACTAAATATGATCAAGACCCAGGTAAATGGATTAAAAAGTATGAAAACAAAAATGCCATAACTAAACAATTATTTTCAGTGGATGTAGGATATGAGAGATTTTTAGGCCCTGAAATCTTTTTCCATCCAGAGGTAAGTGATAAGTATTCTACTAAAAAGCTTTGCGGGTTTTTCGGCAGTTAAAAATGGAAATTTATTGAATATTTCTTCATTCTTATTCAACTGCGATATGACTATGGATCTTGTTAATAGATAATACATAACTGTTTACCACTGGTATGTTTCCTCACAAGAACTAAAAAAAATAAACCAAGTTATTTGCTGTGTTGACATTCTGAAGTAATTCAGGGGCGGAAAAATCTATCAGCTGAGTGCATCATGAATTCCATGAATATTGCCATCACCCATGTCTGTCGGTCGGTCCGTCCGTCCGTCCACCCGTCCACAATTGCTCGTAGACACTCTACAAGACACAATTCTTGACAGATTTTGACAAAACTTGGTATGAGTGTTCGTAATCACCCAAGGATGAACCCTATTGAAAATCAGAAGAATCGAAAAATATTTAGTATAAGTTATTGCCCTTGTTCTTGAAAACGCGTTCTATTTTTAGCTTGTAAACACTCTAGAAGGGACAATTCTTGACAGATTTTAACGAAAATTGGCATGAGTGTTCGTAATTGCCCAAGGATGAACCCTATTGAAAATCAGAAAAATATTTAGTATGAGTTATTGCCCTTGCTTTTGAAAACGCGTTCAATTTTGAGCTCTAAAACACTTTAAAGCATGATTCTTGCTGGAATTTGACAAAAAAGTGGTTATGTTATTCAGTCCTGCGCTGAAGATTGAATATTTGCCTTCTAGAGTTTGCATGAGCTAAAAATTGAACACGTTTTCAAGAACCAGGGCAATAACTCATACTCAATATTATTCAGTTCAAAAGAAGTGTATGACAGAATGTTGGATATTTCATACTGGTGATTGTTACTGTACTGCTAAATATTTTTATTCAAAATCAAAGCTGCCAGTGGGCGTATATTACCTTGCCTGGCAAGCTATTTTGTATTGTAGTTTTGTAATCCTGACTTTACTACACCTATATCAGAAGTAGTAGATGATGTTATACAGAACTGTCCTATAGATGTTAGAAGAGGTTTATATAAGGTAAGAGACAGTTAATAGCCATTCTAATGATGACTTGTGTACATATGATAATTTCTTGTCATATACATTCAAAAATCTCAGTCAACTTCACACTTGAGCCTCTCATTGACTACTTCAGGACTAATGGTTAAGTTTTTTTTTTCAAAGTACCCACTTTTTCCAGTTCTTTTAATCCTGAGTTTTATGTCACATGATGCATAATCGTAGGGAAACTTCTGATAATAAAGTTAATGATTATTCAGAGGGTGTGTAGCTGGCTTGATATGGGTGTGAATCTATTGTATTTCTAATTTGACAGAATGTAGTATTATCTGGCGGATCTACAATGTTTCGAGATTTTGGTAGAAAAATGCAGCGAGATATAAAACGTATTGTAGATGGTAGATTAAAAATCAGTGAAGAAATCAGTGGGGGTAGAATCAAGGTAATATCAAGTTTATTTAAGTAGCTAAGATTCAAAGCTTAAAAAAAGAGAACTTTAGCCTACAGCTTAATCAGGAATATTCATTGATGCCATTCTAGGACAAAGGGCCCAACAGCTTTATGGAGATTATATATTGGACAATGACTTTCATTGAGTCAAGCAATTTTACTTACATACGATAATCAGGCATGGTAGGTAACATTACAATACGAGATATATAACCTAATCTGTATTTATTGTTTTCATTAGCCTAAACCAATAGATGTTCAAGTTATATCACATCATATGCAGAGATATGCTGTATGGTTTGGAGGTAGCATGTTGGCTTCAACTGTAAGTATTAAAATGTTTTTTTATACGCCCACGTGAAAGGTGGGGCGTATATTGCCGTGTCCGTCAGTCGGTCCGTCCGTCCACAATTGCTTGATAACACTCTACACGTCACAATTCTTTAAG
>NW_008709889.1:1620366-1648445 GCF_000327385.1 Lottia gigantea | reverse complement strand
TTGATTCACAAATACATTTTGACTTATTATATATGAGTAAATTTGTAATATAGTTACTTTTATCATTCTTAGGCTGCCAGTGGGCGTATGTTACCTTGCCTGGCAAGCTATCTTTATTTGTTTTTGTTAATTTAATTACTCCTGAGAAAAAGATTTTGTTTATGTAATGATGAATTCCACAAGATAGTGAGCCAGAATTGATATCAAACCTTGATTTATGATCTTTGCACAAGAAATCTTTAAAGTGTGTGAAGTGCTTGCTGATTCTATAAATGTTATTATATTTTCACATACAATCGGCTTTACTACAATCAATGTCATATGTCCCAGAACCAGTTATGCTCATCCAATTTATTCCATCTTTTAGAGTTCATAGCTTTCCATTACTATCTTTGTCTATTTCAGCCGGAATTTTATCAAGTTTGTCATACGAAAGCAGATTATGATGAACATGGTCCAAGTATATGTCGTCATAATCCTGTATTTGGTGCTATGACGTAATAATGATGGTTCACAACTAGATAATATAGTAATACAGATAGTCTATAATACTAGATAATTGTCTTTCATTCACTGGTCTTTAATCTTTAAAACTCTTGCCTTTCTCAAGTTCAAAATACATGTACTTATGTAAAGGTATGACTTGGCAAGTGGAGACTGTAATTAGCTACATCTTAAATGCATAAAGGTTATCATCTTTTTCTATCTTCTTTATCACCTTCCACGTTCAGAATGTGGAGGTATTACAGACACAGCTTGTCAAGGTGGAAGGTGATAAGAGATATTTGTTATATTAAGTTTGTTCATGAGGGTATCAAAGTAGTATAACAGAAGGAGAAGGAGAGTTTTTAGAGTTAGATACAAAGTTAGAATATTGCAAAAGAAATATCTTCTTGATTCTAAAACCAATTGATTTCTAGTATTATAGACTTTCATATTAAATAATATTTGCCTTCAGTAAATAAATTCAATCCATTTCTTTTGAAGTTAATTTGACATTAAACAAGGCTGTCTTCAAATACAGAAAAAAAAAAATTATTTTTGAAAACCTTTCAAGTTGTTGAAAAAGGCTTTTGGGTGGAAACTTTGTTTTGAATATATGGTTAATGTATTTATTTTTGTGCCCAAATTCACATAACTGATAAAGCCTCCACTAATTTTAAACTGGATTTGAAGCAGGACAAAATGAGAATTTTTTCAGGATCATGCTTATACTTATATATAAAACAACATGAAGAAATATATCTAATATTAAATAATGTCACTTGTTTTGTCCACATTTTCATTGATTGTATTCTTTATTTTGTTGTTTTTGCATTGAACCTGCATTTTAAAAGTATTTTCAGCTCTAGTATCAAGAATTTAGAATTTGATTGACATTTGAGAACATTGACTCATAAGAAAATTTCTTCTGGAAATTTATTATATGTAGGGTTTTATTGCAATTTGTTAAGATATTTTGAATTCTATTTTCTCTAATATTTATTATTACCAGTATCAATATATTAATATCTCTATCCCAGGGTTGGTGATGTAACTCTATTTGCCAGACAATTTGCCTATAAGCATTGCCAAATGGCTGTGAATAATGCAGTCACAATTTCAATTATTAAATAGAAACACTAGCTAGAAATCTGTGTTAGCTACTAAACAACAAATTATTTTATCCTTACCTCAAAATCAGTGATGGTACAAGGTCAGCTTTTTATTTATTTCTTTTTATTTGTTAAAATGTTAAAAATTAAGGCCTAACTAAAAAGTAATATACACGAGAACTGCTGATGTTATATAGATACATAGTGCTGATGTCTTCAATGTACAGCCACTTTCTAGTGTCAATTATGAAATATGTATTGTGTTGAGTATGGTCTGCACACTGTCAAGGAACTTTGTTTTCATTCATATAATTCCTGTCTGGATAATTGATGCAAGTATTGGTATGTTGTGATATCAGATATGATATAGTGGGATGAATAGTTATTGACTATAAGTTTTGTGTCCTTGGGTTTAAAGCGACTGAGGTAAGAATAATAGGAAATGTCACTAGTGTTGATACCATCCCATTATCATTTCTCCAACCCTTCATCCAGTAAGTAGCTCATGGATGCACCCTATTAAATTCAACACTATATTTCTTAAAAATATTAAACAGAACCTAAAAAAAACATGTTGATGCTCAGAGTTTCATTCTATGTGATCTATGTGAACTGACCTATATATTTCAGCCTGAGTTTAATAAGTAATCATGTCTCGTGTCTAGACTTTGAGACGAGTTCGGAACATTAGTTTAAAGAAGTGTTCTTGGGGGCATGTCTTTTAGGTTCTGTTTTAATATTACTATATTGTTGTATTGAGCATTATTTTAACAGTGAAAATGTTTTATTATTATTGTACTTAAACATATACCAAGACATTTGAAAGTGTCAAAGAAAATTGCAATCCATTACGATATATTTGGGTGCATTGTACAAAATATAAGGGGCTTGCTATGATATAATATAAATGGGGCTTGGATTCTTTAACCTGTGCTTATTTTATTGTTTGTTTTCTTGTCAGACCAATAATTCTGCCATAATCTACGCAATATTAGACAAGTAATTTTCATAGCAGGAATTTTTTTTTTTTTCTTACCCTGAACAATCCAACCAGTTTCTATGTGATTTCTGCTATTCTCAATGTCTCCAATGTATAAACAATATCAATTTACATGACCTACAATGAGACCTATTTTTGGTCATTTTTCATACAATAATAGAAGTGACCAAAACTTGATCTTGGTGTTAGCTATAGGCCTGGTTAATATTTCATTATTTGATTTTCATTAGTATTTCACATAGATTTGTCAACACCTTTCAGAAATATGCCTTTAATTAGAATAAACACCACCAATCTACAAAACATATTCTTTAATTCTTATTAATTACCTTTTTCTATCTGGTTCAGTTCATGAAAATGAAATTCATTAGTGAAACCTTTTAATTTTACCTTCCTACATTCATCAAGTTGATATTCCAGTATGTTTTATCACAACAATAACAATGTAAAAAAAAAACTCATTTGTTATCTGTAAATAAATCCAGATGGGTTTGTCAACAAACAACATTTCAACTGCACAATTAAATAGTTATTCTGATAAAGTTCTTATTAAAAGAATACACATAGTTCTTTGGGGTAATTCAATTCAACATCTATCTTCAGTCATGGTATGTGACTCTGAACAGTGCTTTCAATTTGCATTTCAATATTGTCCATCATTTTGGCTTAAGGAATTGTTGTAGTTGGAAGTTTGTTTACAACCCCTGATGGTCTGTTGTTGTATATTATCTTTTCACAATAAAATTATAAATATGAACAAGTATTGTGTATAATCTTTGATTAGTTTTATTATAATTATTACAAAATATCAACTTTGTATATTACCAGATATTTGCTTATAAATAACAAAAAAAGGTTTTTGTAATAAAAATTTCTTTTTTATTCAAAGAAAGTATTTTATATTTGCCCATAATGCATATACACAAGGCCCATAAGTTCTTATGTGGAATAAGGGATAATTGAAACCTTGTAATCCCAGTGTTAAGTCTATAGAACATTACCAGTTTATACATAACTAAGCTCCAAATTTTAATTGCAGATATTATTACTGTATTATCCCCAACCGATTGATATTTTTATACCTTATAATGTGGTTGTATATTGTCACCCCTGTTCGTCCTTCCGTTCACAATGAGTTTGTAACACAATAGGGACAAGACTTTTTATCTGATTTGAAGTTTGGTGTGATCATTTATATTAATAAGATCTTGGACAAGTTCGAAATTGACGATTTTTTCGATGAACGGTTTATAAGTTATTGCCCTTGACTTGTGAAAAACGCGTCAAAATTTGTTTGTGAACACAATATAGAGAACACAATTTTCATCCGATTTAAATGAAATTTGGTGTGATCAATCATAATGATGAGATCTTAGACAAATTCGATTTTGATACACCATGTATCAGCATACTGAAGGAAGAATAAAAATAATTTCACATTTTTATTGACAATGAGAGTTATGAACAAAAACATGTACCGGTAAAAGGATTTTTGATATATCAATGACTAAGCACTATAAAAAGCATATAAAAAAAACACTTATTAGACTGGGGCTGTTGTTCACAACCTATGATTCCTGTGGCCTGGTTTCGACTTGCCCAAAACTCTGGTCTTACCCTATTCCTCAGACTTGATATACAGATGTGATATCGTCACTGATCATATCCATATATTATCTGATTAACTGGGTATGGTAGCACTTAGTGCTTAACTAAGTACAGTACATACAAAATACATGTATACTGGTACATAATCAAAATCAATGGCATAATCTAATTGACACATAACTTTCTATGAATGACAATCATTTTTATATGCCCACATGAAATGGGGGGGCGTATATTGCCGTCACCTCATTCCGTCGGTACGTCCGCCCACAATTGCTCGTAAACACTCTACAAGGCACAATTCTTGACTGATTTCGATGAAACTTGATATGGTTGTTTGTAATCACTCAAGGATGAACCCTATTGAAAATCAGACGAATCGAAAATATTTATTATGAGTTATTGCCCTTGTTCTTGAAAACGCGTTCAATTTTAGCTTGTAAACACTCTAGAAGGCATAATTCTTGATGGATTTTAACGAAACTTGGTGTGAGTGTTTGTAATCACCCAAGGATAAACCCTATCGAAAAGAGTTATTGCCCTTGTTCTTGAAAACGCGTTAAAATTTTAGCTTATAAACACTCTAAAAGGGACAATTCTTGACGGATTTTGACGAAACTTGACATGAGTGTTTGTTATCATACAAGGATAAACCCTATTGAAAATCAGAAAAATAGAATAATATTTAGTATCAGTTATTGCCCTTGCTATTGAAAATGCGTTCAATTTTTAGCACGTGATCACTTTGATGAAACTTGGTGTGAATGTTCGTAATCACCCAAGGATGAACCCTATTGAAAATCAGAAGAATTGAAAAATATTTAGTATGAGTTATTGCCCTTATTCTTGAAACCGCTTTCAAATTTAGCGCTTAAACACTAAAAGGCATGATTCTTTCTGGATTTTGACAAAACTTGGTTTTATCATTCAATCCTGAAGATTGAATATTTGCCTTCTAGAGTTTTCACGAGCTAAAGATTGAACACGTTTTCAAGAACTAGGGCAATAACTCATACTCAATATTATTCAGTGTTGTGCTAAAGAGTTTAAAAGAAGTGTATGACTGAAGTTGAATATTTCATACTGGTGATTGTTACTGTACTGCTAAATATTTATGTTCATCATTCAATCCTGAAGATTGAATATTTGCCTTCTAGAGTTTTCACGAGCTAAAGATTGAACACGTTTTCAAGAACTAGGGCAATAACTCATACTCAATATTATTCAGTGTTGTGCTAAAGAGTTTAAAAGAAGTGTATGACTGAAGTTGAATATTTCATACTGGTGATTGTTACTGTACTGCCAAATATTTATGTTCAAAACTAAAGCTGCCAGTGGGCGTATATTACCTTGCCTGGCAAGCTATCTTGATATTTAAAGAAAAGAAGAAATCATTAAGCAGTTAGGGTGGTATATTAATAAATACTTGATTTCACTGAAAAATGTGTGAAGACAGTACTGTAGTTCGACAATGGGTACATCTGAATTTTAGCAAGCAGATGAAGACTTCAGCCCTATCATTTTGTATAGGAGACCATGTCCTAATCTTACATGTATCAAAGTGTCAACACAATCCACAGAATATAATTAAGTAACAATTGAAATATTTTATCATTTGTTATATAATATCACACTTTTAGTCTATCACATTCTACTGTTCTAAACTGTGTATTTGTAGCCAATAATGATGCAATGGTTCCATTGTTATATAAGATTAGACTACATGTATTTGTGTTATTCTCGGTCAAGTCAATACAGGCCTCTACACTTCTTTTTGAACACCATCTTGAAATTATGATTATCTAATGACATTTATGGTACAACTACAATGTCACATCAAAAATTAACCACCTGAGCTAACAATAGAATTTTTTTTTAACCTTCAACCTCAATTTTCAAAGTCATTCACACTTGTCTCAATTTTCCCCAGTCATATCACGATAAATATCATTTATTTATTCATTTCACGCTGAAGTCTAGAAACATATGTTTTAGAAACAACATCAAAAGCGTCCATATATCTATCCATAGCCATAGCGATGCATTTCTGTTCAGAATTGTCCAATGACGATCCTGGTTTAGTGACACACTTCTTGAAACTTTTCTCTGTGATTTTCTGAATCAACTCTTGAAGGTTTGCCATGGCGATTTGCTGCTTCACTTGTTCCATGGCTTCTTCATTTGATGGTCCTGAACCTCCAGACGATCCGCTTGAAAAATTCATCTTTGTTTTTAGTCGGGGCGAGGGCAAACAAGGAAAGTATTAATTGACTGATGAAATATCTCACGTGTAGAGTTTTCAATAAATATCAGCCATTAACAGGAAGTGAGAATTTTACCCTTCATTCGATGTTAGCCGTTGTTTACTTGCTTATATACTAACATTAAATTTCAGCTGACGAAATAGATATTTGATAGATACCGTAAGAGATATATCTTATTAGCCACATAAAAAATGAAGAGGAGGCAAACATTTTATGTTTTGAAAGTATATACATTTATACATAATTTATCTTAATTTCATATTTGGTTGACCGAATGTATGCAGCAATCGAAATTGTATTGATTTCTTTTAAACGATAAATGACTCTAAAATATCCGGATCATAGAGTTATGAATAGAGTTATCGGTGTAGTTTTATTTTTGAATCCCCGTTACTAAGAACTATAATATATAAGTTAAGTTGGAAGCTTATTACTTATTACCCCCCCCCCCCGTAGGCTGATAATTATGTTTGTAGACGAGAGTTACTTCCCTTTTGTTACAGTTTCAATTTATCCAATTAAACACCGAATCACGCCAGTAGAATACGCTTATTTTGCAGTGAACCCCAATAAAAACATTTTAATGTTATGATATCTATTTTTATTCATGGTAGCCTTTTTTAAGCAGTGGTAATGAACTAGTATTGGAAATAGGTTTATTGAATAGATAGACACTTGTAGGGCCTAAGCCCTAGGCAAACACCACGTTTTTTCTCCGTATGAAACACATGGATATCGAAAAAAAAATTCTGTGGCCCCATTCATGAACACAATAAGCCACAGATTTGTGAAAAAGAGAAAATTGAATTTAAACATATCATTTTCTGATATGCATGTTAGTGAACTAGACATAGGTTTAAGGTTTGTCAAGGCTTCATATTTACGCCTATGCGTTCTTTTATTCTGAAAATCCCAGAGAGACCAGTCTGAACATGCAAGGAAAAATACAGAAATATGAAATTAAATTATATAACCCCAAAGTATACTCCAGTGCATAAACCCCAGGTTATCAGGTTGATACACGGTAAAGTGAAACATTACTATGTGTTTAATGGAAAATAACTGTTTTATTCAGTAACAAACAGTGACATCTTCTTGTAGGCCTATTTAACAAAAGAAAATAATAAATTTGGTTTATCACAACACTGTGCCATGGAAATCAAATCATTGTCATGAAACTTCATGTAAACTTTAAACTCGAAACAATAACTATTGAAATATTAACCCTTGAAATAGTAACAAATAAATCAAATGTCGAAAATACCAACTAGCGGCTGGTCTTAAGGTAACAGAAGCAGTTGTATTTAGTTACAAAATACACACATGTATGCTCAACAGTTTTGAACATTTTCTTCACATGGACGATGTAATACCAAAAACTGATCACATTCTTATTTTTATTTTGACCACCACAGGAATCCGACCATGCGATCAGATGATCAGCAAGAATATTTTGCCTTTTCAGATATGTGTATACACTTGATAAAACCTCACTGGATCCTCGTCCTGCAATATCTTCCGACCACATGTGCATGGTGGCGTCTGCACGGTCATGGATTCCTAAGTTAGAAGTCCATATAATTGCCTGGAATAAAATGTAACACTTGTGTTTATATGAGGTGTTGGCAGTGTTTGTTGGAAGTCAATATAGTCCATGTGGTGTCCGTGTTCTGGGCTAATGCAAAATCATCTTTCATACAGACTTGCGCAGCTTCAGCTTTACGCAAATGAAGCTCCCGTTCCGTTTTGCAATCAGGGTTTTCAGTGTCTGCCCTTAAAGCCATCTCAATCTTGTCACAAGTCTTGCAGGTGTCAAGACTAGGTTGCCCAAAGTGGTAACATCTTTCTGTGGCAAAGATTTCCTCGAACATTCGGAAAGAGGCCGGTTCTTTTGCATTTTTGGTAACATGTGGGTTAACAGGTTCATGCATGGGGCCACAGAATTGTTTCCATTGAGTTAAGCATTTCTATCTATTGTTATGTTTGATGGGTGCAGCTGAAGATGATACAGGCTCGTACCGGAATAAGTGGTGATCAAACTCAATCAAACACATCCCTTTTGTCGATTTTTCTTTTGAAAAAAAAAACACCGGAAATAAATCGGTAAACGTTCTCTCTGGTCCTTTAAGGATCGTTGAACACATATTCGTAAATCATCGAAATCCATCTAACCTCTGAGTATATTATTACTCATTACCTTTTTTCAGAACTCAAACAAAGTCATGTCATTGGTACCTCACAATACAGTGACCAATCAGAACGATGGTCATTAAATCCGGCCAGGAGAAATGGAAAACAAAAATGCTTTATAAAACAGGAATATCATTGGAATGATAAAATGACTTCATTCGCTTGAAGTGAACCATTGATGTGAATGAAAGCCAGTGATTATGTCTAAAACAAGGGCAATATTAATACTAATTTATAAAGCTAACCCATGTATTATTGAAAATAAGAGGACGTAGTATTGTCAAGGGTACCACTTAATATCAATTATACTGTTCAATAGTTTCAGACTCGTCAACTACACTGACTACATCAATATGGAGAAGAATTTATTTGGAGTTTCTATCTTATTCTATACAGACAGTACTTTGCTTTCTATGTAAATCTGTCTTTATCTGTGATTTATAAATCCCTACATTATAACCTTGGAAACTAGGCCTATAGTATTAGTTATTGACTTAACTAGCCAGGGGCGGCTGCAGAACTTTGCAAAGGGAGGGATTAACGCAAATTTTGTTTCGAATCCCAAAGGGGGGTGGGGGGGGATAATGAATAAAGGGCTCTAATCCTACATTTGAAGGAGTATCAATATTATTAAATGAATAAAATACATATTTCCACTAAAAATTTTTGTAATTTTAGGTCTCTAGAAGGGGCCATGACAGTTTTGATCCGCTCGTGAATAAAAGTGGTATGCCTAACATTTTTTTTAAATGGAAAGATAACTTTTGAACAGATTACAATTGTACTCTTATTTTGAGAATAAGTGTCGGAAATCTTTTTTTATATTTACATGACAATTTTGGCTCTACTGCAACCCCCAAAATACCTTAAAATCAGATAATCATTGTGAATAATATGATCAATGCAAGACCATATAAACGTTTGCTGTAAAAGACATCGACTAAAACTTTGAGACTGATGCTTGTTGCTCTATGGTTGTCAACAGAAGATTTCAATTGTTGACTGGGCTATTAATTCATGACATAACGTTTATAACTATTAGTTTCAAAGGTTTTAAACGAAGGTAGATGTAGAGAACTAGCTGTGTTCGGTTGTCAAATCCAATCTTAATCAGGCGAGTCGTTAGATGGTAAAGGTGAAGATAGTGTGTTCGAGTTAATGACATGTTATATGAGAATATATTAGAAAAACAACAATAGTGAAAAAATAATAGGATAATTGGTAAAAACAAGAGAGAGGTCCACGTAATACAATGACAGTTGGCTCTATCGAATATGTTTAGGGTGATTTTGATCAATGTATAAATATACCGAATGAAGACACTGTTAGTGGCTTTAATACGAAATAATCAAAAATAATTGCCAATGTTTACTCATATCTTTAACTTATATCGTCATTTCGTATAATGGTGGCATTCATTCGTTTAAGAAAACGTTGTAGTTGGAGGTATTTTTTTACACAATGAGAAAAAGATCGTCTATGCAAAATTGACGTTCCAAAGTTCCCCCATATTCAATTGTTTTGTTCAAATTTTCCCCACCAATATTTTACTTCCGGTTGATATATTGGGATTTTATACCTACCTGTGGCCTACTATATTTCATGCGAACCCACCCACTATTTTGCACTTGCAAGAAGTAACAAAAACGGTTCTGAAGGGAAAGAATCTTATTAGCTAATCGATTTAAAATAACAGCCTATGATTCTTAGTAGGCCCCGAAGTCGTCACAATTAGGCCAAATCGTCAGTCGTATTTTATTCACCAGTCGTCGTCGAGTTTTTTTTCAACTTTGTAAAATAAAACATGGCGCTCACTACTTGAAACTTTTTTTTTAGCATAGCTTTCTGGAAAGTTATGTTTAAGGGTCCTAAAGAGAAGCTGCCTTTACTGATTTTGAAACAACAATCAAGCTTTTATCATGCATGGAATATGTAATATTTGTGCCATTTTGCATCATAAATTTTATGCATATCTTTGAAAATTCCTTTATTGAGCAGTTAGCTGATTACATTCAAGAATGTTCTGCATAATATATGTAATATACATAAAATCATATAGTTAATAACTGAATAGCACATTGATTTATTTGCATAGCAGTTCAAAAAATTTTCCTCATGAAACACCTACAATGCTGCTCGTCTACATGAGACCAAATGCTAGAGTAGAAAAGGGGGAAGTAAAGTCAATTTCATTTTATTTTATTTCTTTTTTATTTTTTGGTTGATGGACTTTAAAAACGAACAAAAAATGATGAATGACTCACGAAGACAAGTTGAAACAGTGCACGGGAATATGAATGATTTTAAGTGTTGAAACTGTATGCCCAATTATAAGCCCAATTATAGTCAAACCAATAATATTGGTCTTAAGGGATTATTCTAATTATATGTCAAAATACTCAATATAGGTGCATCTGATGTATCATTATTGTTCGTGTGACGGTTTCCCATCGATAGGTAACAGTAGGGTAAGACGCGAGTAAGATCTGCTTGTAAGAAAACTACACAATACTATCTTAAAATCAAGATTAGTTTGAATAAAAGAAATCTTTATTTATGTGGATTAGCACCCGAGTTCTGGTTTATTTCAATATGTAAAAAAGGGCTTTAAGTTGTGTTTTGAATGATTTATATTAATACATTGATACACCGTCTTGTAACTTAAACGCAAAGTCAATGACGCCACCGAGGAAAATCAACAAATTATCAACGAGGCATCTAGTATCGGTAAAATTTATAGAGGTTTTGTGCCTGTTTGTGCCTACTCAATTTGCAGATTAATTTACTATATTGTGTTACAAGAAGATTATTTTTTTGGTTTTTGTCTTATTTTTAAAATCTAATGAGCGAAGAGGAGAAATTAAAAGAATTGAATAAACTGACCTGTTTCGCGAGTCAGCCCATAGTGGAGATAGTTCAAACTTTTTCAGCTAAAACTACCTATGTTCTTGAGGACAGTAAAAGACAATTAATACCCACTAGAAATATGGAGGTAAGGTGAATATTTTTTTTTTATATTCGATACACTAAACAAGTAAAGACTCAATCCAGGTAGAAGAAATGATGTAGGCCTATAATCCCTCCAAATATTTTTATAATATATAATAGAAGTTGAAGCAATAATTTGTTTGTACTTCATATAGCTTACTAAGTATTTAACAACGCGATAATATTGTAACATTCGTATTTATAGTAAGACTTTTGAGTAACATTATTTCTGAAAGGTCGAGGGCCTAAACTTGAATATGCTGGGGAAAAACACGAAAGGCACATTCAGTGGCGGAGCCACAGGGAGGGCAGAGGCGCAGCCCCAAAGGCTAGTTTTTCGGGCAAGGCATTAAAAAATTTTTTTTTTGAACGGCCCGATTTTATTTCTTTTTTTGGAATTTAAAAATGAAATCATATCTTTGCCCGAATATCCTATACTATAACTGTATTTTTTTTTAAATTGATAGCCCGATTGTATTCTCCTATAATAATATTTCATAATTCATATTATTTAATGATCGAAATCACTGCTCGAATGTCATTCGTATGATTATATTTTACATATTTGAAAAATTGAAATCGCATACCGAAAGTAGAGTTTAGAACTTTTTTTACACACCAAAAAAAAGGCAATTCGGGCACAGATTTCAATTTTTTTCAATAAATATTGTATGACAAAGAGTGAAAATACTCTGAAAATAACAATAGTGTTTCTCTCGAAGAGTTTGCAAAACTCTCATAACTATGTTACAAATTCGGGCAACCTCAGATATCTCGCCCACGCTGGGACGTAAACCCGGCTCCGCCACTGGGCACATTATTTCAAAGGAATAAAACTATAGAGTTAAATTCTTGGAATGCTACCTTTGCATCCATTGGTTTAATTGTACCCTTAACTATTTAATTTTCATGATAAATGTCAATGGTTCAAAATGATGTAAACACTAGGCGATGTATGGCTTAAAATGAAGTTTTTAAAATTCAACTTGTTGAATCCCCAAAGCGTGTGTATAGTCGTTCGGATAAGACAAATATAAAGGTAATTAGGATACACCAATGCGAGTGAATTCCTAAAAGGGATATTTTAATTTAAATATTATTATGTTTTTTCATCAGCAGGCAGATTTAAATCATTATTCAAGATTTGATAAAACTGTAGAGATATACAATGTTGTGTAAACTTCAATATCGAAAACAATAAGAAGCGGTGAAGTAGTCATCTTGAGACTGGTGCTGTGGCGTATTCAGACGGTAATTTTTCGACCATGCCCAACCCAACTGGCCATAAAAATTTTTTTATTTTACTTAAAATTCCAAAATCGCTTTAGATGTATTTCACGACTTCCCACATTATAGTAAATTTTGCAAGAGCCCCATTGACCACCTCCCACCCTCCCCTAACCCAAACAAGACTATTGCACTCTACAATTCTATGAAATCCTCGTTACGCCACTGGCTGAGCTCGTAAATTTTAAATTAGACTTGACTCCACTAGTCGTGGAGACTTCACCTGAACATTAAAGTCAAAACTATGACTCCAGATAATATAAAAAAAAGCGTTTTAACAACTTCGTAAAGTCGTAAATTTACATTTTCAGATTCTCACATAAATCTGATTTTATGAGCGCCAGGATTTTCTCCTCCGAACACTAAATTATAAGGCAGGGTGCTAATTTGGTTAAGAAATTGCGACTCTCTTTCATATTAAATAATCATTAAAGCCTTGAGCGATGGTGTCGTCCTCATTTTATACCTCTTGTTCACGAACATTAACGCCGTTACTGATAAAATAAGGAGAACAGCAACGTAAGGGTATCATTAAAACACACCAAAGATTGAATAAAGTCATCCTGATTGCGATATTTAAACTAAAGTCAGGTGAACGGATTTATAAATGGCAAGAAACATGTTTATTTCTTATCATTGGTCAAATGGCGATCATCTTAATTTTAGATATATTTCATCTATTTTTAACAATATTATTTATAGGTATAATAAATATAGTTCTTTGTTCTTGTTTTACATTAATATAATTACTACCAATAACAGTATCTTGAAATATTAAAACAGAACATGTTTTAGGTTATGTTTTAAATATTTCGTTAACACTTTTAACATTATTTTTTTTATTGAATATATATTTCTCATAAAAGTATTATATTTCTGAGAGTGGAATAATATTTTATAATGACAAATGCTTAATTTATTACATTTGACATTGGTATACTATATCAAATATAAAACCATATGTTTTATGACAGTGGTATACTTTGCAATACACAATTTGACAGTGGTTTACTTATTTATTTACAGTGTTATACTTATTATTGAAAGTGGTATACATGTACTCTGTTACATATTATTGCTAGTTGTATACTCTATTATTCGTTTTATTGGCGGTGGTATATATGTACTTTTTTTATATTTTTTCGCAGTGGTATACTTTGTTATATGTATTATTGACAGTGGTATATTTTGTTATATGTAATATTGACAGTGGTATATTTTGTTGTATGTATTATTGACAGTGGTGTTCTTTGTTATATGTATTATAGACAGTGGTATATTTTGTTATGTATATTATTGATAGTGGTATATTTTGTTATGTGTATTATTGACAGTGGTATATTTTTTATGTGTATTATTTACAGTGGTATAGTTTGTTATAATCATGCATCATTAACTGTGGTTTATTTTGTTATTCGTATTATTGAAAATGGTTTACTATGTTATAATGTATTATTGAAAATGGTTTGATATGCTATATGTATATTTTGATATATGTATTATTGACAGTGGTTTACTTTGTTATATGTATTGTTGAAAATGGTATACTTAAACATGCACAGGCGTAATACTGAAAATTGGAATGACATTGAAATTGGAATCTTTTTTTTTCACTCAATAACCTAACCATGTCGTACGCCATTAATTTTGTGTGTTTTCCTGAATTTGCGGAAATTTGTAACAGTAAAACATTGTTTTCTCATATTCATGATGATCAAAAAATATTTGAAAAAATCGTTATAGAACTTGATTTAAATAATAAAAAAAAGAACCTTCTGTTACTTAACAGTTAAGTAGATAATCCTATTATTTTGTCTAATTTTGTTTAATTTTACAACTTGCATAATGTTTTATCACACTTTTCTGAAAGTGTAGCGCGTTTTTATAGTTCATGTTTTCAGTGAAACCTGCACTCTCTAGAAGAACTGGAATCATACCATCCATTCTGTATCAGACGAGTACAAGACTCATTAAGTGACAATATAATGGCCAACATCCGTTTTCTCTAAGAGCACAATTCCTGGAAGTGGTAATAGTCTCTTGATTATCGTTCACTTCCATTATATCAATATAAAGACTTCTAACTGCAATCTTTTGTCATCTCCATCACCATTTAACTCATTTTCGTCTGATAATTCTTTCGTTTCATCAGAAAAACTATCAGAGAGCATGCGATAGTTTCATTTATTCCTGCTAAGTTAAATTGATATCTCATCGCTTACAGGCAATTTTATCAATTATATTTTCTATTTGTTTTAATATCAAACGATTTTGTGATTTTCACTTTTTAGGTACATTCCTTCTTATATCTTAAATGAAATTTCAATATTTATGGTCATTTTGAAACACTCATACAGACATGAAACGAAATAGAGGTACCGATATCATTGACTGTTTATTCGGGAGAGACTTGTTTGGACAGATTCACCAGTTTCGGGGGTTGACTCGAGTCTTGAATATATGTAAATATGAAATCGCATAATTCCTACAAAAATACCACAAACTAGAAATTTCACTTTCTATTTCTATACATTTCTTTTCTATGTATGGCACAGTCTCAATAAAAGACCAGTCCCCATTTTAACTTTCAAGCGCAGATAATTCTGAACACACGTGAATTAAGAAGCTCAAATTTCAACGATGAGCTGCGAACACTATTACTGAAAAGACTAGCTAAACAAAATTTTCGTTTCTAAGACTAAGACACAATTGGTAAAATGGATGGCGAACCTGCCCCTTTAAAGAAACTGTGTGGTTTCTGCTACATTTTATATCCCAGAAAACATTATGTAGAAATTTCAATTAATGGCTTGACTTTGTTTTCGTTTCGTGTCGTGATGCTCCTTTATTACTGTTTACTCTTTTAAATTGTATATTTGATGATGAGATGCTAGACAAGTAAGATGCTGGTGAGTTGATGATTTGTGTATTACTAAACGCAGTGGGTTTATGTGGATAAATTATGACGTGTTTAGAGTTATTGCCCTTGATTTGTTGATAATAACCTAATCTTTAGTTTAGTTTAAAGCAATTTTTTTAGTATTGATATCTCTCTCGAAAAAGCCTATTTCACAAAAGCAAAGATAAAATTTATTTACGGCCGAACTGGGTGTTTGAAGTAAACGACATAAATGAATAAATATCAACATCTGGGACTGACTGAAAACACCTTTAAACAAAGATATATGCAGTTGTTTAAACATCAATAATATGAAATTAGCACCGAACTCTCAAAGCACATTTGGCAACTTAAACTGAAAAATAATAATTACAAAATATTGATAGCAGAGCTAAAGTATATACAAATAAAACCAAACGATGTAACCTGTGTCTAACCGAAAAGCTTTCCATCATTAATGTCCCCAACAATTCTTCGTCTCGAAGTGTAGACATAAGAATAATTGGGACGCAGTCTGATTAAGTTCAGTTATCTGAAGATCGTACATCGTGAAACTCATGTAAAAACATGTTTTTTAGGTTCTGTTTTAATATTTCTAATTAAATAAATAAGGAAAAAAAATGATGTGAAATAAAATGTGATAAAGGTATTTGAGAGATCATATTTCAGACAGGTGGGACAATTGATCTTGTTTGGGATGGATTCATATCACTAACGATATCTGATACATTACTCTATCAGTGGCGATATCTTGTGAACATTGAAAACCAATAAATTATAAGTCTGGACACACAATCTGCCAGGTTGATACTGATACTGGAAAATATCGAATATTTATTCAAATTATCAGTAACATTATTAAATTATTCAAATATTTTGAATACACATGTATTTGTATTTTGTTAGTGGAATGTTTGGTAAAACAGTTATTTGGAGGTTTGTTCTGAGGCATAGAAAAGTTTGTTAGTATGTAATCAAATTCAGCATTAATTTCTTGAACAGATTTCTTACAGGATAATCTTTGACGGAGATTTCTATTTCTTTAATAAAAACCAAATCATTATGATTGTCCTTCATGACTTGGAAAAAGCGTCTATTCTGGTCGTTCGGATGGGACAATAGACCGAGGCCACATGTGCTACGGGATGTGCACCTTAAAGATTCCTCGACAGTTAGAAATGGAAAAAAGCATGCTAATGCCGCTGTCCTGCTAAAAATTCCTTCACTGCATCCTGCATGGCGTTGTCCGTCTTCATTAGCCCAGAAAAGTAGGACGTAAAACTCCTTTCATTTCATTTTATTTCAATTTTGTATCTTTACCTTTTCAAAAGAATCTCCTCAAATGGTAAAAGCCTTCAGAGATACGAATTACGGGATTTGTTAGAAAATAATACTTGTTTTCTTGAACATGAGTTTACACAAATCTACAGCTTCTCTTCCATTCTTCCAAAGTAGAAAAATGCACAAATTCTTAAAGTTTCAGATAAAGGGTGTTTTTAAAGGTTTTGGTGTTCTCGTGAGAATACTATTGCTTGAATGAGGGATGTATTATTGTTAAAAATCGAAATAATTATTAGTCAAGACTTTTTATAGGAAAGTATCTCCACTTGAATCTATTATAACAGCACTTTATATCAGTCAATATGCTCTTCAATTTATTCTATTCACTGTATAATTAATTCTACTACCACCAGACGGTTTCCAGTCGCCATCTTTGATGAAGCGATCACCGGAACTGAATTAACAAATGAAGAGTTAAGACGAAAATAGATTTTAGACATTAGTCGGCATTAAGACTGACTTCAACAGCTGATCCCCAAAGTAAAGCTCACAAACCCTTCGATCTCTTTCCAACAATTAAAAATATTATCAAATCGCGAGCTTATTGTCTATTCACTGCGGGCTAGTTATTCCTATCAACGCTGCGAGTCTGAAATCGAATACGTCCACAAATAGGATCATTAAGAAAACAAAATTATAGAAAATTACAGAAAATTGCTTTGATGTGCGCCGATTACAGTTACGAGAAAATTACTGGTAATTATAATTATACACGACTATAGACTTGATTACTGAGTCGCTTCTTACTGCTGATCATTTCAATCGAAGAAGACAAGCATTTTAATTTGATGTCATTCCAAGAAGAAGAATAAAGTCTATAATTTCAGTCTTGTTTGGACTGAAAATTACGACTTTTAATTCTATAGCTCTATGATAACAATCCCTGTTCTCGTCTTCAGATTCCTTCCTTTTTCGCTTCAAGCTTCTCTTTTATCACTTTTTTCTGATTTCAGCAGTCAAAATTCAAACAAATGTTGAAGGTTTCCAGATTTTTATTTCTTTTGTAAGTTGTCTTGATTCAACCATTGAAGTAAATGTAATACGATAATTGGGCAACTTGAGAGCAGTTAGGACCCCCGTCTTCACAGTCAGCAGTTCTAACATTATTTCTATTCATAATCCCCAATAATTTATTTGTTCAATCCTCTGTTTAAACGCATTGAGAAAAATAGCTTCGGGCGCTTCCGACATAAAGAGCTCGGCAATTTCCGTAACAGGTTATTGATGCCAACAATGAGTCCAATTAAGGTTCAAAATGTTAAGAAATTGTAAATAATTTGCGTTCGTTTTGAGGAGAAAAGTAAACATGTTTGTCTTGTACAAGACTTTATTAACAATCATATTAAGAGCAAGTTCGTCTTAAGTAATGTGCTAGTATTTACCTAAGTTAAATTCAATATTGGGTTTTTGGAATATTGGTTTGCAAATTATTCAAAAGGTGGTTAACGAAAGGCGCCCGTGTTTTGCAGTCGTTTCCATGTATATGTATCATGAAAACTTGCAGATAAGGCTATCTGTTCCTTTTAATTCGTTGACAACAAAGATATAGTATTGGACTTAAGTTTAACGATCAGTTGTATTGACACAGTATGGAGTCTACAGATAAACACAAAACAATTAAAATAATCAGATATGTAATTGTGTCAATAACTATATACAAGACAAACAGAAAACGTATATTAAACGTTTTTAACACTACGGGTGCTAAAATTAACGCAACTGGGTGGATTTATACATTACAGTTAATTAAGCTAAATACATCATTAGATTTGGCCTTAATGAATTATCTCCCGTGGATTCTTAACTTTGTTCTGACGACAATCATCATTTACATTTCAATCGAGCCTTACAAACTATCTTTATTTTTTAAAAGAAATTGCCTTCATTAGGAAGACATCAAAAATCATGAAAACAGGCACATTTTAAATCACAGCGAATACCACCGAAGGTGAGATTCACCATGTTGTCAGATAAGTTTGAATTCTGTTGAAATTTACTCCTTGTTTAGGATTTTCACTTCATTATTTACAAACGTCAAAACCAGTTCTTATCAATCTTCTTTTAGTGAAAATTAAAACTTTTCTACACATTTTCTTACCAATTTTCACCATGGGACATGATTCTGTGAGTAGTCCTATTACCACAGTAGGGGTTGTTTTTGTTAACAGGGTAACAGGGACTCTCAATATAATCTAAATATACCGTACTATAATGACACTCGAAACTTGACTTAAAATATACGATATCCTATTGATTAAAGAATATTTTTATTTCAATGACATTCAGAATTTTATTTTCTAAGAAAATCAGATTGGATGAAATAGTCAAACTATTTTCTTTTTTAATGTCCTACCCAAAACAATAAATGAAATCATCTTTGAAATTTTGGATGGGTTACTATTTTGAAAAGGATATTCGATCATAAGATTCCGAAAACTATTTTCATGTCAGAGTTAGGTTATCTGAAAAGTATATTTTGAATTACCACAGGACTTCTATGTGGCTCAAGATTTTACAAAATGTATGAGAAAAACACAATATATAGGCGTAGCATACTAAAGACCTTCATTTTCTGAAGTCAGGAATCTCATATTGCCCCCTGAATATCACACCTAATTAGTCAATGATCAAAATCTGACGTCAAGGGCTCAAAATACAACCACATGGAGAGTGTTATCAATTGTCGTTAAATCTACAGACCTGTTGCTGATTGTCGTAATCTACAAATCAAATCTGAGTGCCAAACAACCACTAGAGTAAATGTAACAAACAAGAGGAACAATATGACCTTCGTCTGACTCTTTAATTAAATAAGCGAGATTGAGATCTCAGGTAGACACCTCGCCATATTGTCATCTTTTCTTCCCAATCAACTTCATCAGTTTAAGAGGCGTTAAGACTGAAATTAGTCTTTCACTCTATTGAAAATATCTAGTGGAAATCCTGCCGAGAAAATAGATTCTTTTCCTTGTTAGTTCAAGCCTTCTCAACATATCTTAATAATAAATGCATTGATTCATGACGATCAGCCGAATCTCTCTCGCTCCGTTGACCCATTTTACAAATGTGAAATAATCTATGAAAAAGTAAGGTGATTAAGTGACGACGAGAAGTTAGTTCACGAGGCGATCGTATAGACACAATATGAGACGAAATTGTCAAAAATAATTCGACTTTTACATGACGATTTTGTGAAATCTAAGTTTCAGGTTTTTAATAATTTTCTATAAATTGTGGTATAATTTTGGTATACTTTTAAAGGATTTATTATTGAAAATGCTGGAAACCAAATTTAGTTTGATAGTCAAGGTAACCAATGTTTTATTCGTTTTCTCATACGTTGCAAGATATTTATGATTTGTCTTGGTGATGTCTGATTTGTTGATATATATTTTTCGAAACGTTGTGAGATAGAAAATATAGTGACTTTTTCTCAAAAAAGTGTTTATGGGTTTCTCTTTCTCTCAAAATACTTAATGCATTCTATACGGTATACATACAGGTATTTTGGACAGATTTTGACTCTCTTGCGATTATGTATAGCTATATATTATACTTAACAACATAACGTTTAATTTAAATTCTTTGTATTATTTTTTTCAAAAGAAAACCTGATGGTATTTATATCGTCCACTAGAGAAATTACATTTCTTATTTTCAAATTTTTTGGTATCTAAATTTATAAATGCAATAGCCTGGAATTTTAGATATTTTATATTGTGAAATTATTGAAAATGTCTGAATTTAAATATATATTGGAATTTTAATTTTAAGTTGTATCGATGATTATAATTATATCAGATATTGAATCAATGGAAATTAAAATTATATTTAATTATAATTATAATTATATTTTATAGCTATATTATAAGATAATTTTGATAGAAATAAATTACATTGTGATTGATAAATAATTTGTTTAATTTAAATTTGAATTGATCTTCAAATCATAAGTTTTATTTTCATCAATATGGGACTCATAAGTCAACATTACGAGGACCTACAAGCTAATTAAACATAAACTTTGGATTTTAAAATGATACCATGAAAATAGCTTATAATTATTGATTATTATGAATATTTATAAGGATAAGATCAATTTAAAAGCGATCCACACAATAAGATAATGGTTGGAATGAGTAAAATTTAATCGAATGAATTGAAATTTAAATTCATTTAATTCATAAATTTGTTAATTGTTCAACTGTTTGATCGGACGAATTTGTTATCTAGAATATATTTTTGTTACTCGAATTTTGACTGATTGTGCATAAGGTTGATAAGGTAGCGTTTAAAAATGATAAGGTTGTTCATTTATGTATCAAAATACCTATCAAACACTTGATTTTTTAGGCTGGCCAACACAGAAAACCATATCAACTACAAACTGCCGCTAATTTATTAAATTAATTACATATTTATTGAGATTTTGGGAGAAGCTATAAATTTTAACATTTCTATTTACCACTAGGCGATAAATATCAACTCATATTATTTTGTCCTACCACAATTTAATTTTCCATCTTACCACTAGTCGATATTGCATCGTACTACAGCTTGATATTTGATCTTTCCACAACTCGATATGGTATCTTGTCAAAACTCGATATCTCATTTTTATACCACAAAACGAATGCTTTATCGTAAAACAACCATATAGTATTTTAATCACATGAAATTTTTGTTGTATCTTTCCGCAACTCGATATCTTATCTTTCATCTCGATGTTTGGTCTTATTTCAACTCAATATGTTATCTTACACAACTCGAAATTAGATCATAATACAATACAATATTGCAACTGATCTTTTATCTTAATATTTGATCTTTTATCTCGATCACTGATCTGGGACTCGATATTTGATTTTACCACAACCCGATGTTTTATCTTACCAAAACTCGATAATTTTACCTTTCTACAGCTCAATATTGGATTTTAATACAACAGACTCTTTAATTCAATATTTGGTCTTTCAACAACTTGATATTTGATCTTTAACTCAATATTTGATCTAACTACATCTTGATATCGAATCTTATCACAACTCAATATCTTATATTTATACCATAAACAATTTTTTTTCTGAAAACAACAAAATATAGTATTTAAATCACAACACGTCTTTTTTTTAACTTTTCAAAAATTGATATTTTATAAATACTTGATCTTACCACAATCAAATATTTGATATACTACAACTCGATATTTTTTCAATAATTTCATTTTACCAAACCAATATAATTTCTCTTACCACAACTCTTATCTTACATAAACCATGTCTTCAAAAAATTATTAAAATATGTTACCTCCGTTGTTTTGTGATCTGATGAATTATGCCGAATAATAAGTTGATGTCGGTGATTCAAAGTGAAATACATCGTAACTTTTGAAGTTATTCTGAAAGTAAATTTATAATGTCTTGCAATTTATGAGAATGTTTATGATTACGATATTTGATGATTACAAAACTTTTTTGTAATGCCTGTACGGTGTTAACAACACTCTGCTCACAGTAGTTATCATTTGATAGAAATAATCTGATTTTACAAATATTCAAATGAAAAGAGACTATATCCACTGATTTTGTTGATCAATTATATTAGCATTGATCTATTTATTTCATTAAACTGTTCCATTTCATCATTATTAATACAGTTCATAAGTGACCTGCACACAGACTGAATCTAAAATGATAAAAACAAATCATATTTAATACAATCAAAATCAGATTGACATTCATGGAGGATGAATGCAGAGATAATTATTATGTTTTCGCTAGCTAAGAACAATTAAACCCATATAATGACAGTAAAACGGCTTCAGCAAGACTCGAACAGGAAGTCGTTGATTCATAACGATGCTTGATGAGCTCTTCACTGTCAGAAAATACAATTAGATCATCTGATAGCTCTTCAATACTGGAGAGTGGAAAAGCACAATAATCATCAAGGCACCGCGCGATATGTCGTTAATTGATTTTTCCTCCATATTTGATTTGCTGGGTATGCTAACATCCACGTGCTCTCGATCACAAGTAGGCGTTACTTGATAAAGGGGCGTGACGTAGCTTGTAATTTTCATTTGGAACAGGGTAAAAACTAGTTTCGTGTGAAAGAGCTGAAAATAACAATTTGGATGTCAGAGATGGCGACTAGCATACTATCTGTGAGTAGAAACTACTTATTTTAACTTTTCTTCGCTGCAATTAAGGAATCCTTATTATACGAATTAAAAACTAACTTTTCGTGAATTATATTCATTCATTGACACTTCAGCAGAGCTTTCAAATTATCCCAGATTAACAAGTGATATTTGCAAGTTTTTTTCTATGTAATAATATTGAGCTGTATAAGACTGATATTTAGGTATCATGTTTTTAACCAGTTTTTGACTGACTCAAATTTATTGACCAGATTCACTCGTATTGAATTATATATCCTATATCTGATAGTTACTGATACAATTTTGTACTGGATTCTTCAATACAGGAAGCAGTATTGTAGGTTTTTTTTTTTTCGGCAGGTAAAAAGTATTTAAGTATGATTATGTAAAGTTATCAACAGAGACTTCTCCTAAACATATAAATGTTCATAGATTGTATGAATAACGTTGATGACTCAATAATTTCCCATCATAGGAAAGTTGCCGAAAAAAACTATCTTTTTGGACTGTAGCACTTAGATTGGTTCAGGTTTCTAATTATTTATCTTTCTGTTTCAAGCTTCCACTTCACCGAAACCATTTCCAAATTGTATTTGTATTTGTAAAAGTGTGTTTTTGATATTTTCTGCTGTTAAGCAACGTCATTGTGGGACGTATATTTGTTTTAAATAGGCAGCAGTGCACTGAAAGTAAGCGATTATGAAGTACATGTAAATACTAATTGTAAGAATTTGTCAATATCATATTAGACTTTCTGATAATAGCGTTGGTCACTTAGTTATTATTTGATATACTATAACAAGTATTTATTTTAGTATAATAAGTATATAAATAAAAAGTTTATAAGAATATGACCTGATCTATATGCCAGAGAAGAGAATTCATTCGTGCTGAATAATTCTGCATTTGTCCACCCCATGGATGCTTGTGGTACCATTTATTCTACGATTTATTTTTATTTCTAGCATATTATAGTCGAGACCCTGAGTCGGACTGTTTTGCAACTCGCCTTAACTTTTCTTTATGAACGCACCAGTTACAAGTACAAGATGTAAGTTTAAGAATGAATTACCATAAAACATGCTTAAGCAGCTTAAAGTACAACTCTTGTTTTTTCATTGAGCGACATTCTTACTGTGATACGGTGTCAATACATTAAACCATCCCTACAATTTAGTCCGGGACCATACAATAGACTTGCCACCTTAGCGAAGAGATACTGATCTTTATAGGTGTACAACTACATTTGTATGAGAGGTTTACTGGCCCATCATCATTTCCAACACAAATAATACCAAATTTATTGCTTGGCTCTCATCTTTTAGAAACTATTCAAATATTGTTAGAAAAAGTAACGAATACTTACAAATTTGTTGATGACGTGTCAGATACTGTGAAATTTGGGTCAAGAAACCATAAAACTGATAGTAATCTCTGATATTCACTCTTAAATGCAAATTTTACAGTTTTACATTCAAATAAAATGTTAAAATATTCTAATAATCTGTTGTGATGAATGTAATATATGATATTTTGATGATCCTTTGAAAATACAGAAATAAAATACAGTATCGGCGATATATGTATTTTCCATATAATATGAGAAATTACATAATTCAAAATTTTAGTGAATTAATATTGTTGAATTATTAACAGTCTGAGGTTTTAAAGTTTTGAAACGTAGATAGTTTTATAGATTTTATACGATACGAGACACAAAAATTTTATTTTAAGAAACTAAAACGAGATCTTCACATAGAGGTTTGAGAATTTTGAGACAAATCCAACATATACACCAGTTTTAGAACTTCAGAACTTTTAGAAAAACATAGAAACATTTGAGAATTTTAGATGAGAACAGAGAAACATAGATGATGTTTATAGAAATTAAAAGGAAGAGAATTTGAGACAAATTCGCAAAACATGGCAAAGAAACATATATAGTAGTTTGAAAATTAAAGAATAGAATTTAAGTTAAGGTCTGAGAAATATATATGGTTTTTATAGCATTGAGACGAGGTCATCATTGCAACCATAGCTAGGTTGTAATGGTTTGAACATTTGTTGTGATCCGAAAATCATAGGTTATAGTTGTCTTAGAATTGTAAAATAGATCGGAGAAACATAGGTTTTAGTTTGAGAATTTAATGATAGATCTGAGAAACATATATAATAGTTTGAAAATTTACTGTGAGATCCGAGAATTTGAGCCAACTCCGAGAATCATGGAAAGATTTTAGGAATTTAAGAACATTGTAGTTTGAAAAATTGCTTTGAGATCGGAGAAACATAGACAGTTGGTTAAAAAATTAAGAATAGATCGGAGAAATGTAGACAGTAGTTTGGAATTTTAGAATAGATCAGAGAAACATAGACAATAGTTTGAGAATTTAAGAATAGATCGGAGAAACATAAACAAAAGTTTTAAAATTTTAGAATAGATCGGAGAAACATAAACAAAAGTTTTAAAATTTTAGAATAGATCAGAGAAACATAGACAATAATTTGAGAATTTAAGAATAGATCGGAGAAACATAAACAATAGTTTTAAAATTTTAGAATAGATCGGAGAAACATAAACAAAAGTTTTAAAATTTTAGAATAGATCGGAGAAACATAAAAAGTAGTTTGAGAATTTAAGAATAGATCGGAGAAACATTAACAGTAGTTTTAGAATTTTAGAATAGATCGGAGAAACATAGACAGTAGTTTGAGAATTTAAGAATAGATCGGAGAAACATAAACAGTAGTTTGAGAATTTAAGAATAGATCGGAGAAACATAAACAGTAGTTTGAGAATTTAAGGAGTGATCGGAGAAACATAAACAGTAGTTTTAAAATTTTAGAATAGATCGGAGAAACAAAGACAGTATATAGTTTGAAAATTTTACAGTAGTTTGGGAATTTTAGATTAGATCCAAAAATCATATCTGGTAGTTTTAGAACTTTAAACAAGGTCTGAGAAACATAGACAGTAGTTTGAAAATTTAAGTATAGATCTGAGATTCATATATAGCAGTTTTAGAATTTTAGTTAAGGTCTGAGAAATATATATGGTTTTTATAGCATTGAGACGAGGTCATCATTGCAACCATAGCTAGGTTGTAATGGTTTGAACATTTGTTGTGATCCGAAAATCATAGGTTATAGTTGCTTTAGAATTTAAAATAGATCGGAGAAAAATAGGTTTTAGTTTGAGAAATTAATGTTAGATCCGATAAACATATATACATGTAATAGTTTAAAAATTTGCTGTGAGAATTTATGAATAGATCGGAGAAACATAGACAGTATAGTTTGAATTTTTCTAGTAAATCGGACAAACTTAGACAGTAGTTTGAGAATGTAAGAATAGATCGGAGAAACATAGACAGTAGTTGGAGAATTTTAGAACAGATAGGAGAAACATTGACAGTATATAGTTTGAAACTTTTCTAATAAATTGGAGAAACATCGACAGTAGTTTTAAAATTTAAGAATAGATCGGAGAAACATAAACAGTATTTTGAGAATTTTAGAATAGATCGGAGAAACATAGACAGTAGTTTGAGAATTGTAGAATAGATTGGAGAAACATAGACTGTAGATTCCGAATTTAAGTATAGATCGGAGAAACATAGACAGTGATTTGAGAATTGTAGAATATATTGGAGAAACATAGACTGTAGATTGAGAATTTAAGAATAGAGATCGGAGAAACATAGACAGTAGTTTGAGAATTTAAGAATAGAGATCGGAGAAACATAGACAGTAGTTTGAGAATTTAAGAATAGAGATCGGAGAAACATAAACAGTAGTTTGAGAATTTTAGAATAGATCGGAGAAACATAAACAGTAGTTTGAGAATTTAAGAATAGAAATCGGATAAACATAGACAGTAGTTTGAGAATTTTAGTATAGATCGGAGAAACATAAACAGTAGTTTGAGAATTTAAGAATAGATCGGAGAAACATAAACAGTAGTTTGAGAATTTTAGAATAGATCGGAGAAACATAAACAGTAGTTTGAGAATTTAAGAATAGAGATCGGAGAAACATAAACAGTAGTTTGAGAATTTGATAATAGATCCTAGAATTTGAGACAAATCGGAGAAACATACAAACAGTATTAGAATTTAAGTCGGGAACATGAGATGGATGTGGATAGAGCACGGATGTATGAGAATTTTTTTATGAGAATTTGTTATTGGGATATAGATCTAAAACAGAGAAGTGTTTGAGAAGATCGAGAAACTGAAATAAATAATATATAAGTTGAGTACTATAGAGGAAAATTAAGAAAGTTTGAGCATTTGAGAAAAAGTTACTAGGCAAATAGAATAAAATAAGTATGCGCCGATATACTCGTTATGTTTTAATTCATCTATAAACTGAATGATCTGAATCTTATGGTAATAAAAAAATTTTTTTAGTTTAAAGCAAACAAAGTTCATAAAATATTTGTCCATGCATTTCTTGACATCAGTGGAAAAAAAGGATGATGTAAACAAGATTTGATAAAATTTGTGTACAGAAGGAGACATGATTTAATTGATGATAATAAATATAATGAATGATTATGATTATTTTTAAATATATAAATCGTTAGATAACGAAAAACATTGAATAAAAATGATATAAAGTAAACGAATAATTTAACAATTAAATAAAGTTTACAAATTGTAAGTGAATGTTACTTGCAAGAATACAATGTTGAAAAATTGTCAGAATATATGAACAATGTTTATATAAAATCTCAGAATAC
>NW_008709889.1:1540567-1620316 GCF_000327385.1 Lottia gigantea | reverse complement strand
CTTCATTGGCCCACATGATGCAGAAAATTAGGACGTAAAACTCCATTCATTCATTCATTCATTCAGAATATGATGAACATTGTTTATAAATAATGTCAGAATATGATGAATAATGTTTATATAAATTGTTCTGAATACGATAAACAATGTTTATATCAATTGTTAGAATACTGTGCACGATATTTATATCAAAACTATATAGGTAACCAAAGAGTCATGTTCCTTAAGCACCAGTAGGTTTATATCAAAAAAATATATTCTACCGGAACATGCCAACGAGTATACTTCGATTATTTTCTTTTGAAACTTAAAAAAGTGATAAATTCTTGAGATTAGAATTTCGTAAAGATTTGCTGATTTATTAGCCTAAATTATTATTTTTCTCTGATTAATAATTAAATTTGTACTAAAAATTGAATTTATGTCTAAGTATACAAGTATATATAAGTATGGTTCCGATCCTTATCATTAGTAGTACACATATGGGTCTCTTTCTGTGTTCGTTATTGTAAATGTCATAGAACCTAGTATTTAAGACATGTATTTTGAATTCGATAGATTCGTTTCGATTAATTCATTATTACAGTTCTGAAAGTTTTTGTCAATTTCTGAAAGAATCATTGACGTAAGTTTATCATACTCTTATGTAACGTAGATCGAGGGAGATGATGTTTTCAAGAAAATAAAACACCATTTGGTATTTTCAACTGTGTTCTTTTGTTTTTTGAGATATTGGGTCGTCATTAAAAAAAATAAATATTGTGATATTTTTCTCTTTTCAGGAAACACACCCTCTGGGTGGAACTCCCTTGGCAATGTTAACAGCTCAATACAATAAAATAAACAGTAAGAGTCCTCAGCCTCTACTAGATACCAATTTACCCAAAGGTTTCCATCCGTGGAAAAAAGAACCTGGAACATCGCCTGGAGCCATTGGTCTGACGTCACAGAAAACGTCTGCTCTAACGACAACCACCTCCGTAGCTAGTAATTATTTATCTTATGGTCGTACTTCAAATACTACTGTAGCCTCCAGCAACACGCTAAATAATGATCTCTTCTACTCAAACAGCTCAGCAAATTACCCCCCTTCAGAAGGTTCACCGACATCTCTATCTCAGAAGTTACCCACACCGCCAAGTGAGGGCACCATCAGTTCCCCGGGGCTAGGTTCGGTTTATACAAGGATGCACGGATTGGCTGGGCATCCTTACGACACCTGGCCGTTTAGTGGTAGTCATACATCTGGGATAAAGAGCGAAGTAAACACTCTCAATGGAACCTCGGCATGGTGGGATGTTACCAATGATTTCGTCAGGTCACAAATAACCACCAACTATCCATCCACTGAATATTCATTGAGCCACGCCCTGGGTTCAAATCCTAATAATATTTATTCTTCTGGTCAACATCTTTTACAAGACACATACAATACATACAAATCGATGTTAACGAACCAAACGGAACTTTCTCCAAACACAGTTAGTCCATTTCTAACCAGGCCAGGAATGCCGACCATCTCCACTTCTCGAACTCAACGACGATACCCAGGTCGATCAAACTGTAACTGTCCCAACTGCCATGAAGCAGATAGACTAGGCCCGGCGGGAGAACATCTTCGTAAACGAAATATCCACAGTTGTCACATCGCAGGCTGTGGAAAGGTGTATAACAAATCATCACATTTAAAAGCTCATTTACGATGGCATACAGGAGAACGACCGTTCGTCTGCAACTGGTTGTTCTGTGGTAAAAGGTTCACTCGCTCAGATGAACTGCAGAGACATTTACGAACACACACCGGAGAGAAACGATTTGCCTGTCCAGTCTGCAACAAAAAATTCATGCGTAGCGACCATTTGGCAAAACATACGAAAACGCACACAGAAGGCGGAAAAGACGGAGAGGAATGTGGCAGCGATTCGGAAAACGGACAATTGTCGGAAGAAAGGAAACTGGCTAACATTGACAGTAGAAAACTTCTGTAATCATGAAGAACTTATGTGAATAAGTAATGACTAGATCAGTATAGATATTGCTTTAAGGAAGAACATTGCTTCTAAAAACTTGAATGTGATCCCTAAACGAATCTTTAAAATATCTAGTATTTTTCAATAAGAAAAAAGTTTGTAGAACTTTTTTCTTATTGAAAAATACTAGAATCATAGAATAACAGAAATGATTTGCAAAACATATCATAAGTCACTGCTAGTTTTATGGGGTTTTTTTCCGAATGATCTGAGAATACAAATAAAACAACTTGAAAACAACTTGTTACATGATTGTATTGTTTGTTTTTTTCATTATTACCATTATCTGTATATATTATTTTACATTATGAGCATTTTTTGCACATTCAGTGTGTCATAATGACTTTTGTAAATATGATATGTGATTATGATAATTTATTTTCAAGAGAAATTGTCATAATGACTGTTTTGAAGAATTTAAAGCGTGTACACTGTTTTAATTGATATGATTATTTAATGTTGTAAATTATCTAATGAGGGAATATGTAAATACAGTTGTAAACTATTCACCAATTTATAATTGTCCATAGAGGTGGTTGGGTAGGTCTATACGGTTTTATTAGGTATAATAATATCGAGTCCTACTGCACATCTGTTTGTATGGAAGACCATCCTAATTAAAATATAAAATCAATAACTTTTCAAATATATTGAAAGTACAGTTTACAGATTTAAACTACCATAATCGACAATATAGGTTTTTTTTTTGTAAAGACAGTTTATGCAGACTTTGACCAAAGCACCTGTTTAAAAAGGTCAGCATGCTTTCATCATACCCAATTAAATCTCATATTACAAATCACGTGATCTGGTAAATTATTTCATTCAAGAGCAACTTTTTATGAAGTGCGTGAAGTTGTGGCGTAGTTAATTAGGGACTGTGTTCTCGTAAAGATATTATTATCTTTAGGGATTAAAAGGGGCTCTGATATTAACAGTGTAACCCCGTCGCTCAGCAGGCTTCTGTTTTCCTAACAGTGAGCTAAATCACGACCCCTAGTTTGACAAAATGATTGCTACTTTAACGTCAAGTGTATAATTAGCCTCTCTAATGATACATATTTGACTTATTATTTGTATGATTAAGGGGCAGGTGAAAACCGTCAAGCCTATACATTACAACTCTTCTAGTCTGTCTCCGTATATTCTTATCATACTCACAAATCATAAACCTTTTTATGGCTTGTTTTGTGCTTGTTTTAGACATTAGATCAAGTCTTTTTTTTTTCAAGCGGATATATTTTAATCCCCCAGTTGCTCTGAAAATATGATACAAATTTGACCAGATGTACGATTCACTGTAACATAAGTCATTTGACCACAAACCCTGTCACTTTGAACTTTAGCCAAGGGTTTTCGATATAGGTATATACAAAGTTGTATATAAAGGTGCTTACTTGATAAATCGAGAGGAAATTCTCCAAATCTCCATCATAGGCTTTGACTTGACTCACAATCAATTATATTGGATACACACTTTTCCAATAGTAGATTTTGTCTCGATAATGCAAATATGTTGTGTTTATTCAACGATAATATTGGCGAACAAAGTTTATGCTCAAAACAAAACTCAATTGAATTTTTATATACGAATTGTAATAATAAAAGACAGTGAAATTATAAAGCAGCACTTTCAAAAGTTACATGAAAATTCATAGAAATTATAAAATGGTACACAAGGATTTCATAGATATCCCGTTAATGTATTTATTCAGAGAAGAGTATAAAAATATACAAAATTATCCTTGACCATGAGGTAAGATTTTAAATTCAAGGCTAATGCAATCGACCTATTTATGTCTCTTTCGCTCTACATTAAAAGCTTATGAGACAACTTTATCAGAGACGTGGCAACACTAAATTTTGGATAAAATGCCCGAGAAAAGTAAACTTGATAGACTGAGCTCGTTTTTGTTAATATACATAAATCGTAATTAAATGAGATCACAATATATAATCAAGCACAGTTAGACTCTGGCGAGCGAACTTCTCCATATCGTAAGAGTTATCCCTCTCCCGCCTAATCACATCATACTAATGTATGTAGTACAAGCCTTGCATAATGTCATGTTCTGTGCAGTTTAAAAAATGTACGCAATACATGTGAAAACAGAACGCTTAAAGGGGGATAACTTCATGTCAATGTTGTTCTTCTTAACACTATTTTCGAATTTCTACTCAATCTAATAGCCTTTAACATACATACAATGGCTATAAATAAATGGCAAGAAATTAAAATAAAGCTTTCTTATACACATATATAAATATTTCTACATATCCCTAGAAATTACATATTTATTATAAATAATGTTGTATTAAATATTAAGAATTATTATGTCATTCGTATTTTTATGATTTGGGCAATTAATCAATTTTGATAACACCATTTTTTCGATGTAATTAAGGACAATGAATTTAAACTTTTTCCAAAATTGTGACAATCTATGCGACTGCCCATTATTATGCTTGACTCTTTTTCTTATTTAGAATAGGCTAACAATATAACGAACAACACACTCTGAGTATTATTTACTTTGCGTAGAGTAGAAGGGAGGGGTAACTGAATTAAATTATAAAAGCATGCAATTTAAATGTTGTTTAGCGGTGCAATATGGTGTTTAAAGTTTCGATTTTTTTCCTTTAAAAACAAAAACAAAGGAATTTCAGATCACTTGAAATTTATGCAAATGCTAAATCATGTAGGCCCACTAATCCCAACCTTTGAACTTTTACAAAATTTTATAGCAAATTCCCTTGTCACAGCACTTTCAAGAACCAGGAAATTAATTGCACGTTTTCTAATTAATTCAATATTAAGAGCTAATTTGGCGTCGAACTTTTGTACGTACTACTTGCAACATAATGAGCTTACGGGCGCCATATTTGTCGCCAAGGGCAACGATGGTGCTCTTATCTTGACTCATGGTGATGTAGAAAACGTCAACTCCAGCGTTGAATGAACAGATCTGTTTACCACTTTTCAACTGCCATAATCTAATGGTACCATCACGTGAACCTGATACTATTATTTCGTTATCTGGTGAAACAGCACAACACCACACCTACAACAAGATTACACTCAATGTTATTCAAAATTATTGACAGAAATATAATTTATCATCAAAAGTTGCACATTTTGGGTAATTGATTAAAGGTATTATACATTCTTAAAATATCTATGTATTTGCACCGAGACGCATAAAACTGTCGTTTGAAACGGTCCAATTATTATTATAGAAATACCAAATAAACATTATTGAGGGAACTCTAAAAGTGATGCTGAATTGACAAACCAAATCGCAAATTTGTACTCTGGGCAGATATTGATAATAGAGCTTGAATTGTTGTAGTACCAGACTTACCTCATCTTGATGTCCAGACATAGTTGTTAACTGTCTCTCGGTTTCTAGATCCCAAGTCTTTAATAATCCATCGGCGGAGGCTGATACCAAATATTTATTATCCTTAGATCTAGCAAGAGCTTTAACTTCTCGTTCATGAGCAGCACGACCATTGGGTGACACTAGTTGTCTGTTAGGTTGTCCATTGCGCAGACTCCATACAACAAGATCTCCATTACGTAATCCAGTGACAGCTTCATCACGTGGTAACACTTCTGTCACTTCCGGATTAGCATCTAATCGGAGGAAACTTGGTTCCATAACATTATAACTAGTAAGAGTCATGTCAAAGACAACGAATTCAGCATGATTGTCAAAGGTGTTCGTGAAACCGGCGATCACATACCGATCATTTTGAGATAAATTAAGGTAATGCACATAGTCATTGTTTCCTACTGGGCTATCATAACGCATTTCCTTGATAGGTTGATTGCCCATAATATCCCACACGACTACAGCGGTACCATTTCCAAATTTATCAGTTCTAGCAAACACTATCTTATCATTGTCACTCATAACACACAATGCTGAACAATATTCTATCAATGATGACATCTCTAATGGTTGACCAGTGCTGAAGTCCCAGATCTGTAAAAAAGGAAAGATATCAAAGCTTATAATGCTATCAGAAGTGCAGGACAGCAATGTGACTACAAAGTTTCGTGGATTGAAAATTTGTGAACTTCAGACCAGGTGATTATAAAGATAATTATGGCTCATCTTACCTGTAACTGCCTGTTTGTCACATTTTTCCTGACAGAATATTCATTGATCTCCAAATCTGCATTGACTGCTCCTACTAACATACGGTCGTTACAAGCTAAATGCAGATTGGTTGAACCCATGGTGTAGCCCTTCATCACTCTGAGTAGTTCACCAGACTGAAATACGATGGTATGGAATTATATACATGTATGTATTAGAAAACTAGTATTATAATTATGTCTGCTATCTTAGACAGTTTCAAAGCATCCACATAAAATAATATACATGTACATGAACTTAATCATCAGTTTTACTTTAAAAGCCAGATACTAATTTGTAGTTTACCATTTATACTCTTTAGCATCAATCTAGAAAGTAACAAAATAAAAAAAATACCTGCATATCCCAACATTGTGGAGGTCCGTGACTGGAACCAGTAACAACACTGCTACCATCATGTGTCATCAAACAGCAGTCCACTCTTACTTCCTCGCCCATAGCACCTGGTGTTGGTGGTATGACATTGTGTCCAGCATAACCCATCATTTGATGTTGTCCAGTGACGGTACGTACATTCTGCATGTTATAGTTGTACATAGAGAAGTTGGATTGAGAGTAGCCTGATTGAAGAGTGTTGCTTTGGTAGTTCGCAGATCCTCCTCCTCCTCCTCCGTGGGCTAGATCATAGTCAGCCATACCATGTCCTTCGTAGTTGTACGACGCAAGAGTGGCTGGTGATCCGAGAGTTCCACCATCCACGACACTGGAGTTTGATTTAAGAGTGTTTTGTTGATAATAGGCAGATGAACCTCCGCCATAACCTCCTCCACCTGAAACTTGAGAAGCAGTAGATCCAAGATAGGCTCTCTGTGCCTTAGGAGTTCCAATGTTAGTTCCAGAGCTAGTAAAGGTCCCTGTTCCTCTTAATGTAGCAGTATCATAGTTTACAGCACCTCCTGAGACGGATCCTGGGAAGAAACATGAGAGTGAGATGGCCATTAGATTTGTTTGCAATGACAACACCAATATGATACCACACCATCTGCTATACCAATACTAACAACTGAACTAACTTCTAAACTACTACATTCTAGCAAGGGACAGGGCCTCTCGACCTTTAGAAGTGTTAATATAAGACATTACTACATTTAACCCTAACCCAAGATATCACTCATATTATATTTTAAAGATATGATTCTTTTTTTCGAAAGTATTCATGGAATATATTTTGATCCAAAATTTGGCGAGCTCTATGTACATAATCAAAATGAGATTATTTCCAAATAATATGGAAGAAAGTTGCATCATTATGATATCAAATATTGGTTTCTATGGCAATGTCTATATAACTAGTTATTGTTAGTAATGGCATGCATTATATCATAAATAACTTTGATATTTCTCGGAATATAATGATTATAAAGTTATATAATGAGATATGATGGGCCCATATAAATTAACATATATACACAATAGTGAACAAATAATTCAACATAAAATATTTATTAATTTTGGCTGATTCAGAGAATAATATCCAAAAATAAAATAATTTACGAAAAGTAATATATTTAAAGGTCCATAGAGACCATTCAAAATACAGAAATAATTTAACAAAAATACTTTTCAAAGTTTCATTTTTTGATAATAAATCTTAAAATTTAATATAAATAGATATAATTGCATGCACAAATAATATTAGTTATAAAAGATGGATTTATGGCTTAAGCATCTTTTTTACAATCAAGAAATTTATTAAATGCTTAGTTTGGTCGCACAAATTTAAGTCAGCTGGAAAAACAAATGACAAAGCTTAACATCGGTATAATTTTGATATTATCAATTAAGATATTAAAATTTGTTACACGGGTATATCGTGTTCCTTTATAAGGTGTATTTTGAAAACCGATCATTGTCTGAAGACCACATTTGACTTTGGATAGTTCAGTTCAATAAAACACAATACAGAGTTGCTTAAGCCATTCAAATTAATCATTTAATGGATAACTCACCTGCACCAGCTCCTGCTGCGGCTCCAGCTCCTGCACCAGCACCGACGGCACTCATACCTCCAGCTGCTTGAACTACTCCTAGATTTGAACCTGCTCTTGGAGGTGAGATGGCAACTGGAGCACCTGCGGCTGGTCCAGCTCCGGCACACCATCCTGGTTTACACCTAGAATAGCATACGATAATCATGCAATTGAGTGTAAGTTACCCTTTCGTAAACGACAGCCCATTAGTAATTTTAAGATATTTCAGTTTAAAATCCAAATACATGTTCTTCGGTTTATGTGCACCTGATTATTTTATTATACAGATACAAAGAAATACTAAACTTACATGTAAAAAGCCCACATCAAACTACTAGCTAAAGCCAGAATTCCCAATATAGCTCCCATAACAGCTCCTGCTCTCGGTCCAGTACCGAAAACACCGGAGCCGGGTCCACCAATGGCAGCAGCAGCAACAGGACCTCCTCCAGCAGCACCACTACCACCACCAGCAGAGCCAATTAGAATACCAGATCCACCTCCACCGGTTGAAGTTTGTGTTCCAGTTCCACCTTCTTCCCATCCTAGTCCCCCTCCTCCGGTTTGTCCTGTACCCCCTGTGCCACTTGGTGGTATTACCACTGGGGGAACTGTAGGTTTGGGGAATGGTGTTGGTAAAATTGCAGGTTGTGTAACAATCTTGATGGTACTATAAATATAGAGTAGAAAGTTATGAGGTTCATACTTGTTTTTTTATTTATGTGATATTAATTTAATAATATGTTTCATTAACCCGGATTATCAATGTATTTTATGTTTTTAGTTCATTTGTTCAAAATTTTTCGCATTTTGACAACTTACCTTCCAGACAATGAGAATGGATGAGGAGCAATGGCTACATCACCAATCCATGCTGTCTGGCGTTTGTTTGCTGCCAAGTCTAATACTCTTAACCCATTGTAGTACATACCTAAAAAAGAAAATTTTAGCGGATTTTATTTACGAATTAATTAGATATAAAAGGAAATGTTGATTTTGCGTTTCGAACATCAACAACAACATTTACAATATCAGTGTATTTTTAAATGATAATAGAATTTAACAAATCGATATAAGAGATCGTGAAGTAAAGTAGATAGATACTTACCAGCTATGATACCATTAAACGGTTGTTGTACAACATTATTAACTCTGTAACCACCGACATATATTGTTCCTTGTTTATCAAATACTCCATGGCGGACTAAAATTAGAATGGAGCATTATCATCAAACTCGAGAGTGCATATAATTCTTTACCAAAATGGGAAAACTATGAACAGCTTTCACCAAATATCATTGGGAACTAGTTACAATTACAATCGAGATCGACCAGAATATGTAGTGATAAGTACACTCGGACTCCGTTGAGTTTAAGTTACCACAACAAATTCTCAAAATTGAGACCTCAACCTCCTGAATACTAAAACATTGTTTTAGCAATGCGAGCCTTTCAAGATAGTAAAAGCCTTAAATGTATTATACTTACTAGCATGGGAATTAATCCTAGCTCCCAAATCATCAACTCTCAAGGTAGCATTGTTACTGGTCCTGTAAAACCTGACTACATGGTATTTACCATCATTGAACTTTTTGGAAGACTGGACGATCTTGCTACTTTTTCCAGAAGAGTCTGTATCGTATTCCGCAACAACGTATCCGTTTTCCTAATGAAGATAAAGAATTTTTGTGATAATTACTCCAGATTCTCTAAATTTAAATTTGAAAAGCAAGATTTGTAGACAGTGGCGTTTCTTGGAAAACTACACTAAACGAATTTGAAATTTCTTACCATTTTCAGTTCAATGAAGTCTCCAACTAAAGCACTGTTGATTCTCATCAGCAAACCGTTCTCTTCGTTAGTCATAAAACCAAAGGCAATATCATCAGCCATGGTGCTGGGTTCAAATCCAGCTGAGTAAGAGTAGATTAACACACCGTTGTTGGCCCCAGATTCCATGATTCTAAATCCATTTGCCTCTGAAAACCCAAAAAGAAGCATTAAAAAGATCGGATAATTCAGTAAGTTTACATGTATGCATGTATATACCTGTATTCCATAATTTGTCCTTGCAACAGGATTCATCAAAGAATCGTTGTGGTTGTACCAGTACCTTAATCGTATCAACAGTTCAGGGAAAATTACATACCTTCGCTACAGATCGTACCAACATAAGATGTCATGTTACAATCGCATCGGAAAAGACCTCCATCAGGTACACAGGTACCGAAGTTTGAACATGTATTTGGTCCACAGATAGACTGGATTTCTGAAACGAAATATATATGTACATATGATTACAGCACTTGGGTGATTACAGCCATTGTCGATTGTATCAAGATCCAAAAAGCCAATTTCCTGATAGCTAGTTCATATTGGTATAATATTTGACAAGTTACTGTATAATCAGGTAATATTATGGTTTTCTTCTAATATGTAAGAGATTTCATTAAAAATACAGTTTAACTTACCAGTACATCCAGTAGAGATATCAGTTGATCCTCGACTGTATTGTAACAGATCAGGTACAGCTCCACTCAAATCAATGGAGGCCAAACATCCTTGGAAACCATTTTTAGACAGTAGAGCACTATTGATGTATGGTTTATCAAACATGTTCTCTGGTAATCCACCAATATACAGGGGACCTTGTAAGTCAATACTGGTATCTCGTCCTTCACTTGCAATAGTGGTAGATGCACCGTCAATACTGACACTGAAACGACGGTTGTCAACTCGACGGATTGTTACAGTATGCCATTTATTGTCGTTCAGTGGTTGAGGTGTATTCATACGCAAAGCTGGAGCACTGTCGCTAGTATTGAAGGAGAAGTGAAGATATCCATTGTAGAGTTCCACGGCAATGAATTCATTATTACGACCACCATTAAACAGTATAACACCACTGGTTTCTTTGGTTTTAAACATCAGGTTGATGACCATAGACTGTGGAATTCTAAGTGTTGGTAACTGGACGTAATGTTCACGTGTCTTGATGGTAACCGGGTTGTAGATCAAGGGAGGTAATGTGGTAATATCTGTCAAGTTGAAACTCAGTGGTTTCTTTGCTGTGTCAAAAACACTGACGTCATTGAACATAAAGCTTTGCATGTAGCCGATATAATTAGTGGCATCACCACCAATTGCAGTTCTGTCGTCAGTTAAACCGCCAACAAATATTTGTCCAATGTCGAAAAAGTATCTTTCACCAGCAAGTTCACCTGGAAAGAAGAACAATAATAATGTGTACGAGCGGTTTCTTCGCTTTGTCTGGGCTCTGATAAAAATAACTTTCAACAGAAAAAGAGATGTCTGTGGTTGATAATGGCATTTCTGTCCACCATGTTTTTGTTTTTGTTCAAGGATTATTTCAGTCTGAAGAGAACGTAGATATTAAATTGCTTTCAAAGGCATAAATATTGGATAAAAGCCAAAAAACTCAAGATAATCACACTATATAACCCACCTGTGACTCTTTCACCATCGTCAACCCAAACTTCTATCTGGTTAGCTCGTCGGTTAATATATACTGTATGCCATTGGAAATCATTGAGATTCTCTCCAGCATAATATGACTAAAACACAATTAACATTTTTGTCTAATATTGTTTAGTTAATTTGTTTTAATTGTACTGAAACAGAAACTCTTTTGGACCATTGTAAGAAATTATAAACTATTGCTCAAAGATACTATATATAAGCAGAAAACAATGCTTAGCCCACGGATGAATTTATGCCTCGTGTTCCTGAAAGTTTGTTGCATGTGAAGACATTTGATACTATAATTGATATCAGTGTTCTATAAACATATTGTATATTGTGACAATAAATTAATAATCACCCCACCTTTGTTTCACCACCGAGATTTGTGGTAACTTTTATACGACCATTTTCTAATTCACATCTGAGGTATTCATTGGATACATCAGTGTAGGTTTGGAACAATAAGGCATCTTTCAATGGTGATTTAAATCTCAATGAGATATCATTAGTGTGAGTCCGAGGAGCATCAATGGATACTATAGCTACTTGATTACCATCTAAAGCACCAATTAATGCATCTGAAGAAAAAAAAACATTTCAAAACTTGGGCATGAATTCAATTGATACGCAGTAGGCAAGGAAAATATCTAAGAAAAAACCTGGGATGATGCTACTAATAGTGGAATAGGTAGCAAATAACACAGTATGCAGCATATGGGATTAGTTTGAACATTTTTCAATAATACCTACTCTTTTCACAGTTTCTTCCAGTAAAACGTGTTCCTCTACAGTCACAACGATAACCATCCCAGGAGTCAATACAGAAACCATTTCTACAGGGTTGAAGTTGGGTACATTCTCGAGGCATATCAAGACATTTTCTTTCTACTTTACCATACAGGAATTGGCCCTTGACCAAGGCATGTAGATCAACCTGTTTACCATTGATTCTCAAATCCTGGATGCAACCTTGATAACCTTCTCTCGACCAGACATACCATGGTAGTGTAGTATAACTGTCATAACCTCCCACATAGAAAGCACCTCGTAGATTATCAGTCAAATTTTCTCCACTGACAAAATTAATTCTCTTAGATTCACCATTCAATAGAAGATCAATATGGCGTCCAAAGAACCTGATCTGCACCTCATGCTGTTGTCCATCCGAAACAATTCTTGGTGAAAAGAGAACTCTTCGAGTAATGCTTCCAAAGTCATAGACAAAGTACAGTTTACCATCATAAAGTTCAATAGCCACGAAGTTAGGTTCAGTTGGTGATCCTTTATTGTAGAACATAAGACCATTGTCCTTGATGGTTTTAAACTTGAAGCTTACGACTCCAGCTTGCTGTACTTTAAGAGTAGGCAAGGTGATGTAAGTTTCAGAAGATTTGAATGTTACCGGTGTAGGACCAACCCTTGGTGGAGGGGTAACACGTGGTGGTGGAGGGGTTCTTATGATTGTGGGTTCCCGGGTGACTGACGGTCGTGGTGTTCGATTAGGAGTTGGTCTATTTATTCCAATATATTCTTCTCGGATATCGATGTCACCATGAGATGAACTGGATAATCCAATAAGATTGACGTCAGTTATTGTATTACCATCTCTAGTGGAGTATATCATCTGTAAGACAAGACAAAAAACTATCATTAAAATAACTTTTATTGCCATTATTTGTATAATTCGCTCTACATATCATTATAAGAGTACTCTTATTTTTATATTGCTCCACGTACTAAACTGCAACTGGGTAAAACTTATACATGAAGGATTATTTCAATTAATTTAGGATATAGTTCAAATACAACAAGAGAACATAAGATGTAAAAACATATGCATTTCCAGAGAGATCTGAGCTAGCGTCAACAACAGCTAGTTTTGATTATTCGAGACTACAGAATTTTCATTTTAAAGTATGGCGTTCACAAAGTTTATAATTCTATCTTCCTTAAAGGTATATAGATATCATACCTCAGCAACACCACCATCGAAGTTTCGTCTGACCACACCATTTGTTAATTCATACGTATTGGGTGTACCACCAACCCATACATCAGCCAATGTTAAGAATTGAATATCATCATTCTCAAATATATAATCTCTACCATTTCTTCCGTCAACTGAGATGTTCACCTGCAATGAAGAAGACACGATTTAACTTTATGAAACTGGGCATGAAGAATGAGACTTGTGCTTATAACTGCAGATAATTTAACGCGATTTATGTACAGATCATGGCTCTGAACACTAACGATGCAGCTAACGCTTTTATCTTTAAAATGTTGATGAACTTGCTACGTTGTTGTCTACTTATTGAGCTATGTTGATGTAAAGTCATAAAATATACTTACTCTTCTGCCCTTTCTGGTTACATGAAGACGATGCCATCTCCAGTCGTTATAACCAGCACCACTATCAGGTCTTATAGTAATCTCTTTAGGACTACCATCTTCATCATTTACGAAGATTAAATTGCCATCCTGTATAATATAAAAAAATAAATTAATAAGAAAAAACAGAAAGAAACAACTGAGGTGCACGATGGATCCTTTCTGTTAGCTGGTCCTCATACGTTGATCAAAGCTCATTGATCTTTCCTGAATTATCCGTAAACATTTACAACTGGATCGACTCTGAGTCACCAGATTTTTACAAGCCGACCAAAATTAGTACCTTACTCTTTCAGAATGAAAGCTGACAGCCCGAAAGATTCTGTGCCACAATGTTCTGGAATTTGGTAAATTGCATAAATGATCAAACCATTCTCTGATAATAACATTACGGAGATTAAAAGAAATATAAAGTAGCATAATTAACTCTACCCACCTTAAGACTGATGTGCATCTCTCGACCATCTTCACCTTGATGGAACCACAGAAGTCCATCAGGTTTGTCCGTAATGAAATAAAAACTAAGATCTTCCTCATCTGTTCTTTGATAATAATTTGGTGGTAGTGTATTGTAATCAAATTTATATTTTAAATAGGCTAAACCATTGAATCTGATAACTTTAGTTGTTCCTCGTCTATCCTCTGTACGAACATTGTAATCGGGTCTTTGGGTGATAATTTCTCCAAAAGCTGGAACACAAGAAAGGTTTCATATATATTGGTTGTCATCGTCTTGATTTCAAATGCAACTCTTATAATCTAATTTCCGGTCTTTTTAATTGCTCGTGTTTCTGTATTTCTGTATGTGAAATGTCTAGCAATTAAGGATTAGTAAGCACGAGTTACGTTAATACTTTGAATGTTGTTTCAAGTTTGATTTCGTCTTGATATTATTTATTCAAATTATGATTCGTTGAGTGTTTAGAAACTGGTTACATGAAACGATGTCATTATCTGATGATACGCTTTTCATAGAAGAGAAGGAAGCTATGTAGTTAATATGTGGCTGAAAGAGGTAGAGATTTTCCAAGGCAAATGCATGTACATCCACCCTCCAGAACACTAAGAACATCGACTTTCCTCCATCAAGATCTGGTTCAAGACAAATATACAATATTAAAAGTAAATTGTGATAAATATAATGGCAGTAGAGATATATGATATGAGTATATTAGGTAAAGAATTACCATCCTCACGGTAATACAAGTATCTCGAGATAAAACCTAACTGGCGTTTACCTTGTTTATTGGTAACTACAAGTGGCTCTGCAGATAACGCTTTATTAGACCAGTAAAACGCTATAATAATATATATTTATATATATATTTCATAAATTAGATATACTGCTGGGTTTCCATATTATACTCATTGTATTGAGTGAATTTTTATGACGCCTTAATTTTCGAGATTTTCAAGTTTTTACACAATGAAATTTATTGTTCGCGCTTCTATCAGTCTGACACTGAGGGAAATCTATAGATGATTCATATTTATATTTGTTAATATGAAAGTGGCTCTCGGCAATATGTGTATTTCCTTGTCCTTAACACAATTTGACAGGACACGAACATAAAAAGAGCCGGCTACCCCTACTTCCCTGAAAATATTTCCCTTATCATTTCTTATTTGAGAACTAACATAATACTAGACTAAACAGAAACACGAAAAAATGTGAAAATAAAAGCCACTTTCTGTAAAAGCCATTCATATATTTTTTTCATAAAGTAAATTATGTACATAAACACGCGCCATAGTGTTATAAAACAACAGGAATTCTACAGTAAAACAGTGATTCTATTTTTACTTTGTGAACTCTCCCTGCTGTCACGATGAGAGAAATTTAACCAGCATGTTGGCTCTATATATCATATAGATATTCTGATAACTGGGTTGTATTTTCACTGTATATCATATATAATTAACTCACTTCCTTATAATGAGACAAATACAGATAGTGCTAGTGCCTTGGTCTGAATTTCAATTACAAAATAATGAGAACAGATATAGAACCATTATCAACGCTATTATTGTAAAGATACAGTCTATAAACAGAAACAGTGAAACCTGTCTCTGGATTGATACAGGACACAACCGTAGAATAACATTCTGATAATTTGTCAGAAGTAACTGGTCATTCAAAACAACACATGTATCGATATAATAATGTATTGCCTTTTTGGATAATGTGCAAAATCTAGTGGCGGCGTTCTCGAAAGAACCCTCTCAGAAGACAGAGTTGCGGCATTGAATTCAGCCGCAAAAGTCTCCCTATTGAGTCAGTGTTACTCCTATTTGTACCCCCAGTCTTGGGCGACTGGCCCCGCCACTGTCAGAATCTCTTATTTATCCGACTCTTTGGAAATAATGTGAGATATACATAATCAGTCATTTGTAAGCTTCAACATTCGTTGGTGAACCCTTCCCCTTACCCATAGCTTGTTTCAGAACAATCAAAGCTTTATATTATAAAAACACATGTTTTATGTTTATAAATATTTCTTCATGTTAAAATGTTTTCAATTTACACTTTCTCGGTTCCATCAACAAATTACTAGCCTCATTGACCTGTACGTCTTCACCACTGGTCAATAAACATTATTTTTACCAGACTTTTATTGTGGTAATGACCGCCTTTGAGAACAAGTGTTTTAGTAGAGAATTATACACACCAGATTAACTATATTCCTCAGGAAGAAATATAAACCTAATATAATATAACATAATAGCTTATAAAGTTTTTCTACTTTGACATATTTGATTTGGTTTAGGTATTCTTTTGAGGCAATCTTGAGAGTCCGGTTGTTTTCTTACAACTACTAAGCAGGAATCATTGTTCAACAATAGAAATTCACTTTTTCTGAACGACAATTATTTCTATTCGAAAGAATTTTTGACAGACTGATTATCAGATGAAAACTTTCTATTGCAGAAATTCTTTTATAACACAAATAAAAGTGCAGATAAATATGAAAAACCCAAGCAACCTATTGATACAGATCAGATGGTAAAACCATCATATTATTTATAATATCAGTAACCTTTCACCTATTACATGTTATCTGGGAAGAATATATACAAGATGTCAGTGTAGTGTGTTCCAGGAACCGTGCCAATATTTACATATTTTAATAATTAATGACTCATACCGGCTCTCATCATCTGATTACAATCCTTTCACTGTGTTGCTTCACTCGATAAGAAACTTTAGGTTGATTAAGTTATAAGCATTAACACACTTAAATAAAATTAATAAATACAAACCTTTTGATTTGTATTCTAAAAGTTATTTAAAATCAAGCTAAGCGATCACAAAATAATGGTCTGAATAGCATAAATGACGAGAATGAACTTGAGGAGCCGCAGCTCGAAATTATCTATAAAGATACACGTTAAAAACCGGATTTTGGTGCTTCTCGTGCAAAATGAATGCAAAACGAATATTAGTTGAGTAATTTCGTTCCTTATCTCAATGATATAAAAACATGAATGCTGCTTAGTCTGCAGGGATTTCAAACCACAATTTGGCATTCGAAAAGAACATGTACTGTTATCATTTCTGTATTGTATTCGTATCTGTAATTCAAGCATGTAATACTTGCTAATATCCTGGTTTAAATTACATTAGTTCCCAAGATTTTTCGTTGCTGAACTCTGAAATGGTGAGTGAAATTAATGTGCCTTCATTATAATCTGTAGGTGTATAAAAGTATCATCGGGGTCATATTCAAAACTATTTTTGTAGAACTGTGTTTATTTTGGTCTCAATTTACATGCTAGTTAAATATTGACTCAAACGCGTGCATGACATTCTAATTCATCTATACTTGACATAAGATCGCCTGTTTGTAATATAATACTCCTTTGGATTGCTCGGACAAGTTTTGTTTTACTAAAAATTTTCATTCTGTTTCTGTTGAATCATTCTCACCTTACCGCAACTACTTCAATAATAAATATACAGTTGAGCATCTTTATTCTTTTTCAAAATGGTATGTACATTCTTCTTAGCCTTTTAAAAGATTGTTAATCATTACCTTCTTGGTACCAGTAAAACCTTATAAATGAATTGAGATTCTTAAAATAAGTTGCCTAATCAGCAAGTTCTTTTCTTATATGATGAGAGTTACAACCAGATAAAATCTAAAAATTCTTAAAATAAACCACAGAAGTTTAAACATACTCTACAGGTGTTAGATCGCCTTGTACCATAAGCCTGTTCCTATTCCTACCAACAATTTAAAATAATTAGGAGAAATCAATGGCTACGTGATATGAATTAATGATTATTATTAGCTGCACCCATAGATTATATGAAAATTAACTACATTAGTCATCCACGACCACGAAGGAATTTTCGTGGAAATACTGACTTAGTGGCAGGCTCTTCCCAAGTTTTTAAAACAAGAGGGAATTTTTTTTACAATTTAACTAAATGTTACTTGTCACTCAAAAATTTGACAAATTTCTTGTAGAAATATGACAAATAATCTCAAATCTTGTATTGCTATATGTCGTCGAAAAGGGTTTAAGACAAGGTGCGCGTGTTAGCCCATGCTTTTTCAAGAGCCATACAAACGACATTAAAGATAATACCTATTTTCTAGATCTTTTTTAACAATTGGCCATAATTACTAGTAAATTCTACTTGAAATGGTATGTTTTCAGAATTTTACAGAATCTAATCTCATTGTAGGTCATGAAATTGGTGTTGGAAATATTTACTAAATTGATATAACGGTAAATATCGCTTCACACAGTTTGTTAACATATAAACTATTCTACACAGTAGCACATTAATTGGTTGGAATTCATCTCATAAAATATACAGACTGATTTCTTACCTAGAAACAAAACACAGAGTTCTAAACTCCACTTCATTTTAGGTCAGCAACAATTACGATATTCCATCAATATATTATACAAAAATCCTTAAAAATAACTTATTTTTTTTTTATTCCGACACCTTTTGAAACACTTGTTTTATATCCTATCTGTATATTGATTCAGTCAGACCTACCATCCTTACTACACTTCAACTCCCGTCTATTTTTAGCTTATGGCTTATTTTGGCGAGGCGATATGCCAAATACAGGCGAGAATTTTTCATTGCTTTACTCATCTACATACAACATCTACACACGTTTCGATTCACACCATTTACTTTTAGTTACCATTCCACATTTTGTAGGTTACCGGACGTCTGCTGGCATTCGTTTTGTAAACTGATTCGAATCACATTTGCACAGGCATAAAAAAAATTGTGAGCCTTCGACCGTTTTGTATTGAACCATTTGGTTATACACGGAAGTTTGAAGTATCATTTAAACTTAACTGATCTAATTTAATATTGTATAAATGAATATGTATACCATAGCTTGCCATATTTATTAAAGATGCAATTTTAGATCAAAGCCAATTGGTTGTATTCCACATTGCAGAGGTAATGAACCTCTATTCTGAAACTAGTCGTTCACGTAGTGATTATGAATACATGTACATTGTTAATCGGAATGATTAAATTCAAAGTAAGATAGTTACTAATCACTGCATTGCAAGTGAAAGTGGCCATAGTAGTTTGCAGTGCATGCAACTTATCGGTCATATAAGAACATTGAGGCATTATAGTTAACCAATTTTGATTATGTTGGACCTCTTATTGTAGTGTTTCTTTTAAATGAAAATTGTAGTAGAAAAAGGGTGAAGATGTCCTCTAATATATTGTAACCTTTGAAAAACAGGTCAAACAAACAAGGGAGGAGGCTCAGTCAACGGGGTGTTTTAATAAAACACAGTAGGTACTATATAGTAGTTTGGTAATACACCTGTCTACCACGTTATGAATATAGGTTATGTTTTGTATATACAATACCATAATATATACCGATTCTTATAATAATATTGCAAGATTTGTTATACACAATCTAATTGGCCATAGATTTCAGGGTCAAAAAGGGTATTTCAATATAGTTTGCATTTTGGCCTGTCGTGGCTGTCTGCCTATTGTAAGGATACTTAATATATTACGGTGATGATATTACATTATAATACACGGTCATGACTGTAGACCATTAAAACTCTAGGAAAAATGCTATGATCCTTGTGTTAGTAGTGTTATTAACTTTCTTAATACGTTTTGCATGCGAATTATATGAAAAATGTTTCAATCAGAATATCTATCAACATGGTTCACCATTGTAACTGTATAACCATACACTTAGAGCTTCACACATTTACACATGGTACCTTTATATTGAGGTTGGAAAGGTCAAAGGTTAGGTATACAACCTTCTAGGTAGTTTAAAGATCCAATCTGGTTCTTTTTGTGAACACAATGATTTTTTTATGAGATTAAACAAAGGCAAATGAATTTTTGCTTCATAGAAAAAAGACTCTAGTTACGGCCTTGTATTGACATCATTTCCAGTAAAACGTCTGGAAATCCCGATGTAGAAAAAATGCACAATAGAATTTATCTCAACTCGAAACTTGACAAAAGCAATTATATCTAATTATGTCAAACAGCAGATAAATGATATAAAACCGAACAACTATGAGTGGTGTATTGAAAGAACTTCAAGTACGTACTATGTTAAAAAGTATCAAGTTCGAAACTAAATCTAATTGACAGTGTTGTTATAAAAGTACGATGCAGGTGGTAACCATATAGGACATGGTGAAGGAGTTCCGCATTAAAATTTCGTAACGGCTACGTATAGGCTAGAACAACCAGAATTGTCAGTTTCCGCTGATTCACTTACACCGAGTTCGACTATAAAGACGCTGAAAATATCCTAGGAATAACTACTTTAAGGTTTACCGCAAATTCCACCCAAGTCAAATTTCGCCTTTAGCCATTTTGACTGCATTCTTCACAATTGATAGGATGTGAAAATAGGTTTAATCACTTTTATCACTACACAAGTTGATATCTTAACTGAGTTTACCATACATTTGAATTATGTGTCCAGCAAGTTCTATTTTTTCATCTCAAGCATATCAGAATGAACGTATCAAGTAATACTGTGTCCTCCTATTTTTGTTTAAAGTCTCTAAATATGCTTAGTTATATGTAACTGAATATATCCCATTCTGTGTTTCTGTGTTCACTGGATTGTGAATGGAGAAAGAGTCGGTTAATTAATTTTGGCACCAACACAAAACTATTTATACAGTGTTTAAACTTAAAGTTTACGTTGATGATCGTTAAGTAATGAGTATTTATAGGTGAATGTATTGGAAATATGTAATAGGATTTTAGATTATTAATGTGTAAAATACAATGCAAACGGGTTTTTTTTCAAAAAGGCAAGCATATGGTGAACAGAAACATAAAAATGTATGGCTAAAAAGTTTGTAAATATTACCAGCAATTCTTTAATTTGTAATTGAGAAGAAACGTTTTAACTTACTTCCATTTAGGTAGACATCTGTTCCGCCAGGACGTGGTCTAGGATACACGATATCAGGACGTGGTCGTGGACGGGGTCTTGGTCGTGGTCTAGGAGTAACTATATCTGGTTGAGGTTGAGGTCGTGGTCTGGGTCTAGGTGTTGGAATAGGTCTATAAACACTAGGTATATAATCCCTTCTTGTATTATACAGTTCAATATTTTCAACATAGGTATTTGCGTATCTTCTTCCAGAACCAGTATTCAGAGGACGTCCAACATACGTTCTCCAATCATCATTCTGAATTGCTGTTCTAATGGTTGGGTAAGTCTGATGAGCAACTCTTCGTCCATTGAGGTACATGCCTAATCCAACAACTGGATGCCAGGACAACTCGATGTTCTGCCATCGACCAGCTTCTAATCCACGTGTAGATACATCCCATTGTTGAGTTGATGTTTGCATTTCGGCGTATAATTTACCATCACGGTAATATAATTTGAGAGGGTAACTGTCTATGAAATATTGCCCATCACGAAGATTCTCTGGTTTCATTTGGATCCTAATAGTGACACCTTGACGACAATTATCCAAGTTACCGCCACAAGTAAAATTCTGTCCAAGATCCACATATTGGTTTTGACCGTTCAAGAAGATGGCACGGTATCTTTGACCCTGGACGGTATTGGGGCCACCATAAACAGTAATCCTTCGATCTCCAATGATTAAACTTCCCCCACGAAGTAGGTCGAAATTAACTCTTTGAGGAACAATAGGAGCTAAAAAAGAGGGACATTGACAGTTATTTACAGAGAAGTAAATTTAAAAAAAAACAGACTCGGAAGCATAGCACGTAAGACGTTCCTGGATTTTTAGACATCGCACGTGTGATAGTTTGCTAAGAGTATTGTATCTGGGAAAGCTTAAGGTTATTTCTAGTTCATCAATGGAAAGACTTTCTGGTTTTAAAAATCCATTTGGCCAAGATCGTAGTACTATTACTACTGTTCATCAAATATTTTTGTCCACAGTTTTTTTTTTGGTAAGCATGTACTGTACATACTAAAACGTTTATCTCTGAAACAACCATTCGATACAGACTAATAAATATCAAAAATCAAACACTACTGAAACACAATGTAAAAAAGTCACATTTCAGTCAGAATATGGGTAGTTGAAATAATATGCTCTAATGAAGTATTAGGCTATTTAAATGGTGCTTCAATGTGACTATTTTAGTGATACGATAGTATTATAGATGACCACAAATGGCATATATAGACATAAAACATTCCATGCAGATTACTTTATGCTTTTTGAACCCAAGAGATTCAATAAACTGACAGACGGACAATCGTACTATTTGTAAAAAACCTTCAGATCTTGCTGCAGTCAGTTTACTGAATCCTGATGAGTTGCCAACGAATTATTTATATTTATAAGTTGACCCATTTTAAATCAAAAATCACGTTTTACCTCCATATTGACCGGTAGCTTTGAGATGTTCTAAGTCATCATACCAGAATTGGACTTCATCAACCATTGCATCAGCAGTAGCGCGTTCTCCTTCTCTCAGAGCGTTTTTACCAACGTACACAGTATTGGTTCGGGGTTGGTCACCCATTGGTTCTTCATTACCATAAGCTGTATCAACCTGAACATCATCTAAATACAGACTCAACCCTTTCACTGGATGCCAGGATAGAGTTACATGCTGCCATTGGTTTTCTCGGAGTCTGTCTGTGGTCACGGTCCAAGATCTAGAAGCACTCTGGAACTTGCTCACCAGTTGGCCGTTTTGGTAGTATAGAGAGTATGCTGGACTTGATAGGAAGTAGTTGCCATTTCTCAAGGATCTTGGGTTCAACATCAACGAGATGGTTAGACCATGGGTACAGATATCCAATTCTGTCATACACTTGTTTGGATGTTCATCTAGGGTGACATACTGGTCTCGTCCATTCAATGATGCAGCATTTCCAATAAGTCCCTTGGTGATAGTAGCTCCGTTGACTAAAAGGACAGTGTATACGGGGTGTTCAACCTTATCACCCACTTCCTTTTCCATGGAGAAAGTCTCATGTCCAAAGTTATCTGGAGGAAACGAGAACGAAAAGCATCTAAGGATTGGGATCATGCATTACAATATAGCATAAAATATAAGATACCATTAATCCATAAACATTTAATTAAAAAAAATTGTTCACCTTATCAGTGTGCTTGATCTTTAATATTGATTTAAATATAAAATTGATACTTTCCCTTCTGACAATACTACAATATGATGATGAGAGAGCATTGTCCAGAAAAGCTTTACCAAGGAAATCAAAAAATCAGAGAGGGGATTGACGAAGGAATATAACGAGAAACTAACATATAAAAGGTATCATATTGTGGAAATGGGGTAGCACACAATGGTGGTCACACATAAACTTGCACATCAGCAGTAATTTCAAACAGGTCAAAATAAAATGGTGGGTTGGGTGTTTTCAACTGATCACATTTTCAAAATAAAATCAAACACACTCGTGAAGTAAAAAGTCATAAAAAAATCAAAACGATAGAACATAATTAATAAAAAAAAAACGTGCAGGATTACAACAACACTGAAATTGTTAAGTCATGAAAACATGAAAGTTTGCTTATTGAGAACTGAAAACAGCGGTTAAACGTTGTGTTTACTCAGTATAAGAATCTTTAATTTCAGATTTGTCAAAGAAAAGGTATAGGTCAGTATATGTATAATAAAATCGTAAAACTTATAAACCTCTGATTAGTCAAATGAACGACTTCAGGCAAATCAACTAATCAGCATTGTGTTTCGACTGTTATTTCTTTTATTTTAATGCAGAGATTTCCATGAAATTCATTAGACAACAGCAATGAAAAGTAAATACTCTGAACTGAAGTATGGAGTGCTATTACCACTAACATAAAGAAATCCACGATGCAAGAGAAATTATTCTACTGAGGTCTAGAGAATCTAACATAAAAAAAACAAATAATTATAAAAATAAGCATGGTAAAAATTAACATTCAGAGTGGAATAGTCTCAAATCTGGTTGGCAATGTTAATTGACCGATGCATCAGAATGACAGATTTGTTTCGCAAAGCATAGGTCTAATAATGTTAATCATGACAAGATACTACTCGAGAATCCGTTGGGCCTCTTTACATATTTTAGATAGAGTCCAATTCTTACCAATACACTGCACTACATTGCCAACAAGTTCTATAGAAACAATAATTGCATGCGATCTAAACGAAATACGATCTAACAAAACAGACAAAAACAGGACATAAACTATGGCGGATGAAATGAGATGAAGGGAATGAAAAAATGGAGAGGATGGATTAAAGTAAAGTATATAGAGAAAAATATTATATAGATATTTTATATAGTAATCATAGAGTAAGAATATGAGACTTTCCCCTTTATTAGCTGAAATAAAGCTGAATATTTAAGCACTTATATTGGAATTTAAGCTTGAAAATGAAATCTACTTTTTATATCTAAACTACTTTGATGTTCAAAAAGATTACATATAGATTTGTATTTAAATTTAAGTTTGAAATGAAATCTACTTTTTGTCTACTTTGATGTTCAACCTTTTTACTCTGCATTTTATTTTGCTAAATTCATAAAATTCATTGCATTGGAAAACAATTAGTGTTTAAAGACCTACAGTAAAGTCGTAAAACAATACGATTTTGTTATCAATTCTGAAAACGAATGCTCACTAAGCCACTACAATTATTTCTCATGCTTGTACCATATAAATAGTTACATAAGCATATATTATGCAATTATTTCTCATTCACTTATACAGTCAGGAATTAGAGAAAAATGATCTCCACAGTAAAACGTTCTATTCTAGTGTAGGATGAAAAATAAATTTACATATGACATAATATACATGTAGATAGTTTCATGCGAAGGATAAGGAAATGGAGATATAGATGAAGTGCTTGTAGGATATAGACGTTTCCTATGGTATGAGGACTATATGCGGCAGACGATACTGTAAGCAGTAAAAATTATATGTATATACCTTCTACCATATCTAGAAGCATTAAAAATTCAATAATTCATGTATCATATTATAATAACCGTATTCATTATATTAGTCATTGTTATTAAATACAGAGAGCATTGTTAGTGTCCATTGCGAAGGCGGCCATATGTAGGTATGTTGAACCCCAGATATCAAAATCCCAATGATATAATGAGAAATTAGTCATTAATATAATATAGATGATGAATGATATTGATAATGATGACAATGATTTTGATAATGGTGATATGGGTTAATGATTTGACATCAAAACAAATTTATAACATTTAACAATTTGAAATCTTAAATGATGCTTAAAAATTAGGTACTTTTACGTCAATAACATATCTGTTTTATTGGAAATTATCAGGACCTTATTTTCAAAGTTTATTTTCAATTCATGTAATATTTCAAAAAAATTCAAATTACTCCATCGTTGGCACTTTTCTTGAAGCCCACTCTTAAATGGATGGATTACGTTTTATTTAAAACAAACCAAGATCACATAATACAATCATACTACTTGGTTAGAAGTATCCAAGAAATCAGACATGTTATATTTAATAATAGTATTCTGGCAACCATCTAAGATATATATACAAACCTCGTCCAATATATCCAAACGCTAACAGGTCATCCCTTCTGCCATACCAGATTTCCATTTCGTCCACATCAAAATCACCAAAAGCAAAGAGACCACCTGGTGTGTCTCCATTATTTGGTCGTCCAATATAGAAACTACCATACCGCTGATCTGCTGCTTCTCTTAAAGGAGAACTGGGTGCTGAGCCTAGTGAAAGATTTTAAATGGAAGTTAATATTTGTAGGGAGAAAACGATTCTTTTGGATGAAATGTATTTCTTGATATTTTGTAACATTAATATGTGTGATAACCAAACATCCAGACAATACCAGTGGTCGCGCAAGTATATTTGCGACAAAGTATGTAGTACGTAGTATCACTTGTAAATTTTTCTTTCGAATTAAGGCAAGGGACGCGACTCTAGACGACGAAAATATTCTACTAGAAACTCTATTTTCAATTTTATGATACCGGTACCAGGTTAAAGATATTTGAGCACACATCACAATTGAGTTTAATTCAAGACATATAAATGGCAAGATGTCATCGACTCAGTATAATATATGATACAAGAAACATCATCTTTAAAGAATTTCCAAACGAAATGTCTAGAATCCTACCTTCAAGATAAGTATCAACATAAACTTGTAGCCCATGAGAAGGATGCCAGGAAATTTCAAAATAATACCATCTGTTAGTTTCAAGGCCCGGTACCGTCACCTGACTTCTACCATCAGCAGTCACATAAATATAGCCATCTCGATAGGACATCAATATTCCTCTTGTACCAGTGGACAAAAATACCATGTTGTTCTGGAAGGATTTGAACCGCATCCATGCAGAGATAGTGATACCTGAAAGACAAATACTAACATTACTAATACCATGATTAGGCATGACACCAATAATACAATAGTAACCAATACTATTGCGTATTATATTGCAACCAAGTTTATATATTATATAGCCTATATTTACAGAGCATCTAGATTCTAGACTGATGATCAAAATAACTGCTCAATTCAAATAAGTTATTTACATAACATGATTACATCACTGATGCAAGAAGTCGTTGTGATAAAGTAAAACCTAGACTTACCTTGCCAACAATGTGCTAAGTTTCCAAGACATTCATTCTGTCGTCCTGATATATCAAGATATTGTTTGTTGCCACTCAATTGAAGAGCATTGCCGATCTTTCCGGGTATCAGTTTGGGATCTTCAACAACCCGGATGGGTAAAGTTGGATTCACCAATCGAATTCCATCTATTTCTTCAAAGTCGATGATGAAATGTTTTGGTTTACCTAAAACAAGAGGATTGTGTTAGGTGCTGATAAGGGACAAGTTGAAATTCATCATAAAGTCTTGTGTCATGAACATTCGACTATCCCCTACTAATATCCCCTACTTATGCGGACATGCAGACACTGATATTCTATAATCTACAGTAGCAGTTTTTGTTATTAGGTTAGAATCAATGTATGGCTATAATTACCTCTCTGAATATAATTATGAGCACTGAGATAATCTCTATCAGCGTACCAATAGTCCATATCATCAAATAGTGCGTTAGCATAGGTATTCCTATCCATATCAACATTTCCTCTACCCAAATATACCTCATCACCAGCTGGTCGATCACGTTGATCTCTAGTGGAATGAGTCTGATCTTCATCAGCCATTTCATTATTCACGTACAGTTTCAGACCAGTTTCTGCGTGCCATGAAGCTTCAACAAACTGCCATTTATTGAGAACAAGGTCACTGGTTGATGCTTCCCATGTTCTAGTCGAAGTTTGGGCCATGGCGTGTAGTCTTCTGTTTTTATAATATAAAGTGAACCCATTACTTCCAGTTGATGCAAAGTACATGTTCTTAGACAACTTCTTCGGTTTGATCCAGAATGAGAATAAAGCTCCATTTTGACAATAGTCAAGGTTTCCAAAACAGATCTGATTGTGTTGTCCAAAATCGGCACTTTGTCTGGAACCTTGTAGTTCCAGAGCTTTTCCAATCTTTCCCGGCACGAGTCGTGGATTCCCTGTTAAATCAACCAACACTGAATCATGAACAAGGCGATTTCCTTGGATTCTCTCCATATCAAAATGATAAGGTACAGGTCGGCCTAAAAAGAGATGAGAAAAATACAAGACCTTGTTGGGTTGAGAAACTTAACTTCAATAATATTTGAAAGATCCATTTGAAGGTTTAAGGATAATCAATGATATATTCATTTCTATGTCTATATGTATCAAAAATACATTCATGTTACAAGGAATCAATAATGTCGGATTCACGCCTAAAATCCATAATTACTTACCTCTAGTAATAAGGCCCAGGTTGACCAATTTTTCTCTATCAGCATAATAGATATCAACCTCATCTATCAGAGCTACAGCTGTTTCTTTAGGGGTTAGAGAAGACGAAACTGCTTCTTTACCAATCAGAATTCGGTTGTCACGTCTTCCTACACCACGATGGGAATCACGAGGCTGGAAGGCGACCCTTTCTTCATTCACATAAATAGTGAGTCCTAATTCGGGATTCCAAGAAACTTCCACAAAGTACCATTCATTTGGTCTGATTCCGGTGTAGTAAGCTGCCCAATTTCTATCACCCATATGAGCATCAGCATAAAGACGATTCCCACTGTAGTACACAGAAATACCATTGGGAGAACTGAATAAATACCTTGTATCACCTTCAATTCGATTGAATTTGGTCCAAAATGACATTGTTATACCATGTGTACATTTCATCAGATCACCAACACAGGTTCCGGGAAAGTTTCCTAAATCTACATATTGACCATTGCCTGCTAGTCGTAGAGCTTTACCAAGGACTCCTTCATCATCCAGGGTAGCTCCATTATAAGCTCTTGCGTTGATGTGGTTCACTGTTATTCTATCCCCAGTCATATTGTTCATTGGAATGTAGTAATGGAAAATTGGACCTGAAATGGATACAGAACTGTGGTAGCAAAGTATACTAAATCTAGGTATAAGAGTTGAATTGGTATACTTCCTCATATGAAGAGTTCATTAACTGCTTCCAATGTTTCGCCAATATGATGTTTAGGATTTCGGATTTCGTTTTGCAGTTGGTGTCGTTAGTATTTTGTTTATTTATTGATTATGAGTATATCTTGTAATAACAAGTAATGGTGAAGGACAAAATTTACATTAGATAGATACATTTGGAACCATTTGAATAAAATCAACCAACCTGATTCTCTAACTTCTTTGGCGTTTCTAAAACCTGAGATGAAATGAAAATCATCTACCATTATTCTACCAAGTCTATCAGTTCTAGGGTTGTCATTAGCTTTACCAAGAATGAAGTCATTGAAATTGCTTCTAGTGGAAGGAGTTCCTCGGGAAGGGCGATCATCATGGTTCACTTGTCTACCATCAGCGAACAGATGAAGTCCACGATCTTCTGACCAGGATACTGCTACATGGTACCATCTCTTGGGTAAGAAGTTCCTGTCTTTAACTCTCCATGTCCTACCATTGGGATGTTTGAAGATGAATTCCAGAACACCATTACCATATGTCAAAGCAATGCCATGAGAATCAGTTCGTTCACCACCATTGGACAGGTAAACACCTTTTGTATTCATAGCATCTTTAAACTGGATCCACATGGACAAAAAATATCCTGAAATAACAAAACATTTTTTAATTCATAATAGCTTACGGATATTGATCTCATTAATACAATTTACACTTTGATTTTTATATCAATATCCCAAAAGAAAAAGTTTTGTGTTACGAGCAACCAATTTCAATAAGTAACGAAACAGCAGTAGGTCCATTGCTCTTTGAGCGTGCTCTCAATCACTCTTTGAACAATAATACACTAGAATATCCCAATAAATGAAAGCACAGATAATTACTCACCATCTGGGCATTTTGATAAATCACCAAAACATTCAGCACGGTGGCTAGGGCCAGCTATACGAGCATACTGTTGTCGACTATCTAATTCTAAAGCTTGTTGGATAACACCAGGTACTAACTGTGGACGACCATGAACTATAGAATCCATACCAGAGGGATTGACCAAGCCATTGCCAGACAATCTGTCCATAGGTAAGTGATATCGGGTGTATAGATCTGAAAGATAAAATGTCACTTTTGCCTTATGAATAAAAATATTTCGAAAAAGTGTAAAAATAAATTGTAATATTCTCTGATTCTATAACTGGCTTTCCTATTAAAAGATTTGAACCAGTTATTACATTATGTGAAATCATAATTCTGGAAACGGGTAAATAGGCTGTGAAGGTCTCTTTGGTGCTTCAAAAGAGTTGTTTGTTTCAATTGTTAATGCAAAAAGTGTGATAAATGAATGTTTCGTCCGATCGAATGATTTTTTGTGTACATGTATTATGTATGTTTAGTGATTGACTTACTTATGTTTATATGCAGTGTGTTGAGTTTAAATCATTTTTTGTCGAATATACATAAACCTGAATACTGTCTTATATATATTTCCATCTTTGAGGCACACCTGGCATTTGCTGAACGATATGTGTTCGATTATATTTCCTTTACAAAAGTTGAAAAATTTAAGAAGGGGAATAACTCGAGAACACTTCAACGTTACACGGCAAACAGATTCGTCTAGAAATCTAATGGAGTTTCCATCTATTCTCAGCATCTCGTCTTGGGAAAAAGGTGCTTACGATTGACACATTGAAAACTAAGAATCCATTCATTATTAATTATTGTATATCTGTGTGTGATCAAAATGTCAATAATTTTAGTTAGTAGGTGATATTAATAAGACTGGCTTTACAAGTTCTCCCTGTTTTACGCCTACCGCAAACATACTTGAAAACATAGAAACCGTTGACGTTTTTGACATGTTGAACTGATGTCTTTTTACTTTAGTTTTATTACTTGATGTACGGAACAGTTTCAGCTTTATGAAGTGTCTTGAAATACAAGGTTATATATCTCTAACTCGTTTACAGATTTATATACAAACGGAATCATATCTGTCCACCAATTGTTCAAAATTAGCTTATATCGATCTGAAAATTTGAGTATAATAAGTGATTTAGTCATTAGTAATGAAAATCCGTTGTCTTCACTATACACATACGATAATAGTTAAATCAAAAATGCTTTCTCAAAATTTTCTCCCTTAATAGTATTCAACTTGCACAGTGGTTGAAAATACATCTGAACTATGAAATTCATAAGGAATATCAATGATTCAGTGACTGTTTTCAGTAACTTCACAATTTGTAAATTTGTGTAACTCATGTCCATGCTTGACTAAATCAAGAATGTAATACAGTATTATGGCATGAATAAAATCAGTCAAGTAAAAAACTATCACAATCAAAAATCTGAATCATAATATGTAATGTTAGGCGAGTTTCAATAGGCTTGGCTTGTTTAGGATTGTTTACGATATGGCTCAAAAAATTTGTTTCTATCTCTTTCAAAGAACCAGTGTCAGCTTTCAAAAATCTTCAATTAGTTTTTTCCTTTTATATTACCACGTTTGTCTTATATCTACATACATTATGTTTTTACTATATACAATGCTACTTTCCTAACTAGGCTTTCTTAGGTTCACCAAATTCAGAATAAGATATACCCGCTGTACAAAATTTAGTTAAAATATGCCAGTAAGTGGTTCTAGAGTCTGTAAAATATATGAGGTCAGAATGTTCCTGGTATGGTTGGTATAAATATACTCTGTAACAGTTACATTGTATTGTTTATATTAGCTATAAACATGTACCTGCACTCTAAACAGAATTTATAAGTTCTAAATTTAATTTTGTATTGAACTCTTTCGTATTTTGTTTCCTACTCTGATCTAAGAGATGGGGATCAAAAGCCAAATTATATTCAAAATATTTTGATTTGGGTACATTGTATTTCAATTTTGTTCATTTCGCCTTTGATTCTTCAATGGATCTATCCTGTGTTCTTAGTAATATACACATAGATGTTAGCGATTCAGCTTGGTCTGTTTACGTATCCAAAACCTGTAACGGTCATTACCCTGTTTGAAAGGATAGAAATCAATTGAAGTGGTTGATTGATTTACAAATAATCGTCTTGAAGTTAATTGAATCAAGCAATGACCATGCTATAATGGCGTACGGCAGGGCGACCACATTAAACCCTTTCTATTCACAGTCAGTGTAAATGAAATACGAGATTTAAAGTGACAGCTAGTGTTATTTGTATTTCATTAGGTGACACCCTCTGGTTGTAGATGTTATCCATCATACTGTATCAGTGGGTGTTCATGGTCGCTGTGACATCAGATAAGCTTCAATGGTTATTAGCTTCTTGAAACCAGGACAAACCTTACATGGTTATATTTCAATTTAAAGGGAATCCATTGAAAAATACACTAAGGATAGGAAACTTGACGACCTGGACAAATGATAATTTAAATGTCATGCCTGATAGGTATGTCCAAATTATTATTATTTCCAAATTCAGCTTGTCAAAACAAATCCTTTTCATATAAACATATCAATAAGTGAACTGGCAACTGCATAAATGATATATGGAATTGGATAATGACTAGATTAAGTTATGATAGTCAGAACCAAGCCACCAGTAGAAGTAGGGAAATAGAGTTTATTGGCAGGATAATCCTCAATAATACTTACTGATTAACTGGTGTAATCAGTAGCCCGATAAACCTTAGGCGACATTTTGTATTTGACAAATGTGTCCCTTACATAAAAATAATACGCAAAATGAGAGACTTTCCTTAACTGTACAGATATTGCCCTTTTATAGACAGGTTATTGTGTACAGAGGAAATATTCGCCTACATTCAAATCGACTGTAGATATATAATATATGTCAATATACATCTAATGACATTCAGGTATTTAATAAATGTCATATATAATAAGAGGCTTGTACATGTACAATAGACATTATTATCTATACTTGTGTATCTATTATGAATATGGTATTACGTTTGCCACGTTAAAGGCTTGGTTTCAAGTAGATTTGAACGGAAGATATGATTTTATGATGCTTTTACATACTCATTCATCAAATAAATTTTTAAATCCCATCGTACCTTGGTAACATTCAATATGCTGATGCTCCTGAATACAAAAAATATCATAAGTTGGTTAGGTGATACTAAGTGGATAGTATTATTTACATAATATTAGATCTGGTACCTCTGGTGGTTTTCTTGGTCACCATAGCAACGCTTAGATAACAAAAGAGATTTCAGGTATTTATGTTATAAGTAAGTCAGAGGTGCAATAAAAATATATCAGTCATACCAGTCAATATATTTTACGTTTTCGCACATTCTACTTGGGTGTAACATTATTATTGACAACGCACTTAGTCCTACATCTTACTTCAAATTTCTGCTTTAAAGCCAAACGAAACAATATATTTGACGATAACTCCCTGAACACATTGTGTTCCCTCTTGTATGATGTCTCACACCAACCTTTACTTTGTGACCTAGGCCAGTGCTTTTATGAGACTATGTTCTCATAAGCATTTAATACCTTTGCTCGAGAAATAAAAAGTAACAAAGCCTAATTCATAGGTCTGTCGGGGACGTACAAAATATACTTGAGTTATCAGTATTTTACCGCAGATCTCAAAAGATTATACCCCTACATACAAAAACATAGACAGAGCTTAAAATCCTTCAATATTGACTACCCACAGCTTGACCTTTACATTGATATTTAATTGACCCTAACTGACCCCAACTACACTCACCAACTAATTTAATGCTTGATAACTACATTCGTTATAGTGAGTTTATCAATTGATTTTTGAGTGTCGGTATATAAAGACCTTTCTGTACCACAACATGTATATAAATAGCAATTGATTTTAAATGAGCTTAAAACTGAGATAACTATCACTAATGTAGGTATAAATGTGCTGCACTTAATGAACTTTATGAGTCTTTCTTCAGTTATTTCATCGAAATTGGCCTAACCTTAAATTTTTCATTTCCCGAATTTTGTACAATTCTCGACTACGTCCATCTCTTGAATATTTCAACAGGTACAGTCTGTATTTACTTCTAGTGAGTATAACCATTTAAATAAAAAAAGGGACCATACAAAAAAGACCTGGTTAAGCATAAAAAAGGTTTTCTTAACCCGCAAGCAATATTTATCTTGTTCGTGTAACATATTTTCTGTTCGATATAAAGTGTTGATATTAAACTGTGAAAAAGTAAGGAATGTTATCAATCTACTGAAGGCTATAACAGTATAATTAAAAACATGCCAATCATAATATTTCTCTAATTTATATTCTGACTTTGTTACAGAACGACTTTAGATATTGTACTCAGTAATACTGAGTGGTTTTGTTTACTTACCATTAACATAAATAATTTATATGGTTACGTCTAGCTCCAGGGATAGAATCTATATCATTGATGCTTTACAAGCTATGCTGCAAAAGCGTATAGATAGTACCCGTGGCGAAAAATTGGATTCCAATAGTAAGATATCAATAAATTATGCCAAGCAAGTGTCCTATAGCGGTATGATATACCTGACCATAAACTTGTGGTCCAATGACCTGCTTTTACCTGGATAATATATCATGGGGACTATACAGTTTCCGACATTGATATATAGGTTCTCATTGTCCAACATGATAACTAATATTCCTTACAACATCCTGTTACCACCTTCTAATGACAATGTGACAAAACTCATTTTTCTAGGATGTATATCGGATAGTTTTCACCATCAGAGGTATGGTAAACAAATCTCAATGTATTGCTACTGATTATTAGACCGTCGCAAGGCTTCATTCCATATTACAGAATTGGACAACGATGGCTTCGATGTGGGTTTTTCCCAGAATATTGTAAAATATAGAAAATATAAAAAAACAACTTCTTCAAGTTACACAAAAAGACAGTAAAACACAGAAACCTTGCAGTATGTTCTAAAAGATAAAAGCAATGGACGATTCTCAAAGATGCGCAAATTTCCTACAAATTATGAAAATTTCTTCAAGTTATTATTTGTTGATAGGTTTGTTTTTCTCAAAATCTCGACGAGACCTTTGCGATGACGTCTGAACTAGGATTGATTTCATTCCAAAGACAGCAATGTTTTTTCACGGCATGATTCTATGAATCACTTGGTGTTTGTTATCTACTATCCTTTCTTTGTACTCATCATAGAAAGTCATTTACTGGCATCATAAATAAGATAGGATATAGTAGATTTCCTTGTGATATACATGTATGATGCGGTAGATATTATCTGTTCTAAATATGCGTTGACGTTACCAATCAATATTCCAAAGATAACTTTATCCGTTCCAATGGCCATTTTATATTTTGTAATTTGTGTGCGACAGATGTAAAATTTGAAGATCATTGTCAAAGAGTGATTAAACTTATTTTTATTTGGAATAAAGGAGTTTCGCGGATATAACAATTATATCACAGTTTTAACGACGTGTCTTTGCTAAGAAAAGTACCAAAATCTGACTAGACAATCTGAGAGTTTTAAAGTTGCGTTGATAAAAGAAATAAGTTTCTGTGAAGCGTATGGTATGTAAATAAACATTCCTTGACTGATGAGAACTGGCAGGACCTGTTTCCTATTTTTGTGTTCCTGCCAACATCAAATAATTTATTAATCCATATTACTTTCATAACTTCTCAGCCGGACATATTCAAATTGCAATAACAACTGGTTAAATGTAGTAAATGATCATTTAAATATTTTAGATCAGCATAAATTGAATGAACTAAAACATTCTAAGGAATTTCACAAAGGATGGAAAAATTTCCATAATCTATGTCTCGCTCTTAATTTAAATCGATTTAGAGATTAGGATGTCGCAGCGGTCGCTAACGAGACACGGCGTGCTCGATCCTCCAGCAAAACACAAATTTGTCATTCTACGACTTGTTTGTTAACTTGGTATTCCTATGTAAGTTGCCACTATATTGTTTGTTTGAGATAATTCTTACAATGATAAATAACACCTGATATAAGTACTTTTATTCATATAGCACACAAAAAAATATGAATATGCTTTGACCTTATGATAGGGACATTTTTGTTATGAAATATTGATATACATGACCTATTTTGTGTTTACCGGGAATGCTCAGCAAGGTATAATACTGTTACTGGTATAAGTAACAGGAACTATGTTAACATGATCTGAAGACTATCTGGCACGAGTTCCTAATAGATGATAGGTAAGGTATACACAGTTCATAAACATTGAGTCAACATCATTATTATCATGACTGTTCTATATGAAGAGAAAGCTAGACTCTGACCTTACTACTGGTACCTTACCCTTGCCTAATCAGGTCATGCTTACACTTGATCTGTAAATGATACCAAACTGGACTCACAGGCGTCAACAATTGAAAAAGATCAAAACTCCAAAGGACACCGAGAAGATTTATTCATTAAGTTTACAACCATTCAGGCGAGTTCGACTATGTTCTTTATCTGGTCTTGTAGAGATGTATTTCAAATGTCAGTAAAAGGTTATATGCATTGTTTTTATTTATACTGTTATATGGATAGCTCCTTTAGAAACATTCAATAACTGTATCCTATATAGTCATTTTCATGGTTATTAATTAGAGAGTGATTCTACTATAAATATAATCATTATTTTATACAATGTTCAGGGCAATGTGGTTTATTACTGTTCTATTGATTGTTAATCATTACAGACTACCAGGTCTGTAAGCTAAAGATTATGATCTGTTTCTATAATCTTCCTGTTATTGCTCATCTAATAAAACTCAACAGCTCCTAGATGTCTTCGGTTGATGGATGTACCCATGGTTGCCTCACTATGTATTGCTTTCAGCTACACAGCATGTCACCCATCTGATATGGAAGAATAAGCATAGCTAATGCTACAACAAATGAACAAATGTGACGATCGAAACCATTCGACATTGGCTCTTTCAGACCCAATTCTTATCTTTTCTCGGTAAAAACAAGTCCAGTAAAACTAGAGAGCTTCATCAGAACATTATTTAGAATTCATTTCAAGTATTTGAAACACAGCCGAAAAAACATCATGCCGTATTCACAAGTTGAACAGCCCAGCTAAGTATTGTGTGGCTTAGAACTAAACATATGGAGATCATTATATTCGCTCTCCATATTGAATCAAGGTTACTGGAGTTCACGAAATCTAGATGCACATATTCAGTGGAATGAATATGGTATATTTTATTCCAGTACAAGGTACATTTGTCACATATGAGCATCGACTTAATAAAAGGTAAAAGATAGCTTGCCAGGCAAGGTAACATACGCCCACTGGCAGCTGTCAGAAATGATTAAACAGTCTTTAGTGACTACAGGGTTGCACAATATAGCTAATAGAGTGAAACGTCAAGTCAGACACGATATTTCGGTTAAATATTATCCGATCATCGCGAAAAGCGATAGGGATCATCTTCATAATGACATTGACACACAAAATAAAAATCAAAAGAATCTGTAAAAAATTGTAGCCTGTAGAGTGAGCACGAGTTGCACAATATAGCTAATAGAGACAAACGTCAAGTCAGACACGATATTTCGGTGAAAAATTATCCGATCATCACGAAAATCAATAGGGATCATCTTCATAATGACATTGACACACAAAATAAAAATCAAAAGAGTCTGTAAAAAATTGTAGCCTGTAGAGTGAGCACGAGTTGCACAATATAGCTAATAGAGAAAAACGTCAAGTCAGACACGATATTTCGGTGAAAAATTATCCGATCATCACGAAAATCAATAGGGATCATCTTCATAATGACATTGACACACAAAATAAAAATCAAAAGAATCTGTAAAAAATTGTAGCCTGTAGAGTGAGCACGAGTTGCACAATATAGCTAATAGAGACAAACGTCAAGTCAGACACGATATTTCGGTGAAAAATTATCCGATCATCACGAAAATCAATAGGGATCATCTTCATAATGACATTGACACACAAAATAAAAATCAAAAGAATCTGTAAAAAATTGTAGCCTGTAGAGTGAGCACGAGTTGCACAATATAGCTAATAGAGTAAAACGTCAAGTCAGACACGATATTTCGGTGAAAAATTATCCGATCATCACGAAAATCAATAGGAATCATCTTCATAATGACATTGACACACAAAATAAAAATCAAAAGAGTCTGTAAAAAATTGTAGCCTGTAGAGTGAGCACGAGTTGCACAATATAGCTAATAGAGAAAAACGTCAAGTCAGACACGATATTTCGGTGAAAAATTATCCGATCATCACGAAAATCAATAGGGATCATCTTCATAATGACATTGACACACAAAATAAAAATCAAAAGAATCTGTAAAAAATTGTAGCCTGTAGAGTGAGCACGAGTTGCACAATATAGCTAATGGAGAAAAACGTCAAGTCAGACACGATATTTCGGTGAAAAATTATCCGATCATCACGAAAATCAATAGGGATCATCTTCATAATGACATTGACACACAAAATAAAAATCAAAAGAATCTGTAAAAAATTGTAGCCTGTAGCGTGAGCACGAGTTGCACAATATAGCTAATAGAGAAAAACGTCAAGTCAGAGACGATATTTCGGTGAAAAATTATCCGATCATCACGAAAATCAATAGGGATCATCTTCATAATGACATTGACACACAAAATAAAAATCAAAAGAATCCATAAAGAACTGTAGCCTGTAGAGTGAGCACGAGCCAAATGTGAACGGACCGACGGACGGACGGACGGACGGACCGACGGGGTGATTACAATATACGCCCATCTTACGTGTGGGCGTATAAAAATAATATCGGGCTTTTATCACTGAAGAAATCGAGAGATGAGTATTTTATAAGCCTTTTCCGACTTTTTTGTCGACGTGTTTGGTAGTTTCTTTCGTCATGAAGATCGGAGTGGTAGGATCTTCTCGCTATGGTTTTATTTTGACCCCATCACATTATGTGACATTATTTACGAGTGTTTCACGACATATATTTGAAAATGATCTTATCTATGAAGAATAAGTAGTGCGTGCAATAGATCTTGTTGATTTATCAAATGATTCACTAGAGACGCGATGATAGCAAGATACCGTGGGGTTAGTGTGTACTGAAGGTATGACCCTATGCACAGTTACAGTAACTTTGGGATCTTGTGTTGCAGATTTCTGACCGTGGGATTAAAGTGACTAATGGTGGTATTTTAATCGCTATGAATGAAAATCTGTATCATTATAAATAAATCACCAAAGAAAACAATTCTTACAGTGGCCTTGACCATATCCTATGTTTCTAATATCAGCTAACCTGCATTGTCGCAAGTAGTCAAGTACTTCGCTAAGATAATCATGATAACTGAATATTTCAAGAAATAGTGTCATATGATGATATTTCAGAATCAAAAACTTTTGAAACCATTATTTTGATGATCTACTTTCCACGTAGAAATTTAGCAACAAAAATGTATAATATCAAAAGAAAAAATATATATTATCAGAAGAGAGTTGAAAGTAACTCAACAAGATGTATGTTAGAAACAGGTTATATATAATAATTATTAGGATATTTCATATTATAACACGCTATGTGATTTTGCTGACTATGTAATAGTTGACATACTCAACTAAAGAATGTTATTGCTATTGCTATCGTATGCAATCGATATTGTCTATGTTTTATAAAATTGTATTCAGTCTAAATAAAACAAAGATGAATATACATGAGTACGAATAGTATGATAATTTCTTACGTATATTGCATGTAACCAGTAACTGGCGATTTCATTAAAGACCGAGCAATAGATCCATTAATGGCTACCGCGATCAATTTAGAAGAAGGTAGAACATGATTTATTGACGGTGACAACTTCGATTTTATAGTTGTCCGCTCACTCACGTCCACTGTATCCTACGATTGATCAGATTCTTCAAAATTTACCGTAAACATGTTCAGTTCACTTTAAGTATGTTCAATTCACTTAAAACATGTTCAATTCACTTAAAACATGTTCATACCACTGTTTTAGAATTATATTTGATACTATATGTACCAGCTGTTGGTAGGGAGAGGACTGAAATTCTACCCTACTCAGAAAACAGTAACCAAGACATGTTGTTTTCACAAACATAACTAACAAGCCAAAGATAAAAAGGCACCAAGGCAAACATTTGTGGTTCACCCACTTCGGATTTATAGAAACACGTGATAAGCTTGAAAATGTAGTGAATTGCAACCTGAATTATGTCCAGTTGATCTTAATGAACCAGAATTGATACTAATAACGACAAATTGTTCCATTACAACAAAAGTACGTGACACAAGTCGTATCTGTTACCAGTTACGTTATCCAGTAAGGAATAGAACAATGTACCTTAAAACTCCACTTCACGCTCTATAAGGTGTGGAACAAATTGACTCCTTTTTTCATAGATATTATCATTATCAATGTAAATATGAAATCAACCATAACGTATAGAAAACGGGGTAAATAAATAGGTATGACTGTTCACTGTGTGTGAGTAATGTACCATTGGATTTGTGTTAAACACCCCTACACATCCTAATCGCCGTAATATGTAATATAAATAAGTGTAGACAGGTCTTACTGATTTAATATTGGATTGTATCCATATAAGGTGTATATATGTTCTCAACAATCATTTCAGATTCTGAACCATTACAATATATCCATATATGTATATGAGATTCTTTTGGCATCTAAATGGGACGCTGATGTCCAGATAGCTTAATTCTAAGTATACCTAAGTAATAAAACGATAAAAGAGTGCAGTGCCATTAGGTGTCTCTGACCTGGGGCATTGTCATTTGTTCCATTTATATGATCCAGGGCCCTGGTCCCCAACCTGGGGTGTTTTCACTCCCTGGAGGTCTGGGACGAGGGTGCCAAGGGTGTGGCCAACTGGTTTAGAAGAAGAATTTATTTTGAGTTGAGAGAGCACCTCACATCATCACATGCTGCAAATGTGGATGGAACAAATTTTTGGGGTGTGAAAGGTCCACGTGATTGCTCCAGGTGTGTGAAGGCTGAAATATGTTGGGGAAACACTGATCCAGGGAGTCTTTTTGGGACTTGTGAGTCAAATAGAATGAACACCTTGTCTATAGCCTTATAGTCAGTAAATCAAGCCCAATGAGTCACAGATAACAAGGTCAAAAGATTTTAATTTTTTTTAAAACAGATGTACAATAAATGATTGAAAATGACACATTGCCTACATTAACATTGTCATTTTTATATCCATCATCCATTTTAAAAAAAAAAACTCACAAAGGAGTGGTTTAAGTAGGTTTGTCTTTGCATAAATTATAACCGGTAAACATTGAGGCCACACGGTGACAGATACTTAACAAATCCACTGTAGGTATCCTCTATTTAAAAGGCAGTTGGTTTTTTCTAATAGTGTACCACATTAGGTGCAAAATAAAAATAATGCCGGAAAGTATAAGGATTGGTGTGAGTCAACACTTTCACTATGAGAACAAGTAAACTTGGATGCTCATTTTTATCTATTTCTTTCAGATTAAGATTGAACGTAGAAAAGATTGAGAATATATTTTTTATTAGCAGACATAACAAAGATGGCCACCATATGTCCGGTTTTGAATGGCCTTGTCTGTTGGTTGATCTGTAACAGTCCACTGAATCATATTAACAGTTTCGTGGCAGGAATTTTCTTGATATTATATTATTACCCAAGACATGTCACAGATATTATGGACCTCGCTTTCATAGATGATCTACTTAAACACAGCAATATTGTAAAAAATGTAGCATTATAGTGGACGAACGAAGACGGATTTCTCCTTCTGTACTAAAGGAGACGTGTTTGCCCTACAATTTGTCTAATTGTTTGAGACCTGACAATCGAGCATGATTTATTTCGGCCAATCAAAATCATGCACGTGCAGTGAGTTGTATTGTCTCTTTTTGTTCAGTCAACGCCGCCATTTTCATTTTTGTAGTTATTTCATATTGTATGTTTGAAGAGTGCTTGTTCCATATTCATGAAGCCATTGTATAAAGCCATATAAATTACTACTGCCGTTTTGTATCCGGTTTTCAACTGTGGGTAATTATAATACAGATAGAACCCTCTGCCATGAGTCTGAGCCAATGAACCACCCCCTAAAGGAAGCAGAAGAATTTCCTTTCCATGTACATACAGTCAGAGCCTAAACATCGCCAACGCAGCGAGCCAATTGGAACTCGTTGACAAATATCGTACGGGTCTTACATATCGGTTGGAAAAGAGTTTGGAAATCAAGACGCTTGTATTTTTCAACCAGAAAGCCAACACATTGAACTTTTACCATGATTTTTATGTCCTGGGTAAAAATGTGGGTCACCAAATTCATGAATTGCGACGTACAAGGTTCAATAAAACTTCCATAATAAGCAATAATATCTACAATTGCTCGAATGTCTCTTGAAGTGAATAGAGATCATAACATTTTGGTAACAAACAAGGGCCTTATTGTTATTGTAGTAGAGGGGTCCATATAAATCACCTTGCATTGTGTTACGAATGTTAAAGTCACAATATGAACAACTATTCAAGTACCAGTAACTGGCAAGACTATCAATCAATGACTTTTAAACAAGCAATAAGGTCTACCTTGGAAATACCACAATACCAACGTTAGATTTATCTATGAAAAAATTTTTCCTCTTTTTAGTATTTGTATGTTAAGCAGTCTTTATTTAGGATTTGAAATAGACCATTGTTAATATTGTCATACAGATTTTGGAAAGTTCAAGTAACCATCACCCAGACATCTTTTTGAGCCAGACTGGAAGCTGATAAATATACTCCATATAACCCATTATTAGGGTATGTACTATGTTTTATGTATGTGTCTTTTCTATTGTAGCTTTAATCTCAAGATCATATTTAGCAATGGGTTATATGTGACCTACAACTATATATGTTCTATTATATGCCCTATAGTATGAATAAAGTCATGTAAGAGGGTCAAAATATTCTTTTATTTATTTAAACCCAACATAATTGGATACTAAATATACTTACAAGATAACACTTGTATCTGATTTGAGTGGGAAAAGGTTGCATTTTTTAAATGAAATGAATAGTTAAAATGGGTAACAGCAATTGTGCGGTCATAGCCTCTAGCCCTTACTTTGTGCAATGGCAGCTTTTTAACCATGTAAAATGTCACATTCGACCCCATTACTATAATTAAACTAAAACAGAATTTTTCCTGTTGTCTTCGGTGCAACATTAGCTGCCAACCAAATATTAATCCTTTGTAGTTCGCTGATGAACGCGTGTATTGAATGTTACGTCATTAAAACCATAACAAAAGAATCGATATTTTTCTTCTAGGAAGATTCTGAAAGATTTTCTATTATGAAATTATCAATTTGACTTGGTTTGCACAAAAAATATCACTGTGTGCTCAATTTTTTATTGATATTTTTTGATCGGCTTTATATATTCAAAATTTTACAAACACTTCAGTGGATAACGACATTTGGCCTCTCTCACACAAAGAAATTCCTGTTTAATTTTAGCTTTTGAAAGATGTTTGTGTGACCACGATGCATTAATTATCAAAAGTATAATTTGTTAGTTTGAATTAGTTAGATTATTCAAAAGGTATTTGATGCAATTTCCCCCCCTTTGATAAAACTGTGTCTGACATTTATACGGTGTACGTTTCTAATTGACCCGTATCCTCTCTATCTCCATATACAGTATGGATGATTTGAACCAGAATGATCTTGTCTAGCTGGTAATTCAATCTGAATCTATGTTAAGATAATAAGCTACTTAAAATGATTAATGGATGTAGGCTAATAGACTTTCACAGTTTTCATTTGGTTTTATCATTCTCTCACAAGTGTCCTTGATTAAACACAACAATGTGTACATTTTATCAACAGGCCCGTCGTAACGTCCAATCGGGCTTGGGTTGGGGCAAAAACTTTCATGAAGTACACAACTTTAAGAAATGTAAATGAATACTTCAAAAATCAAACTAATGAAACTGAGATTTAAAAAAAAAGGATGCTTTTAAAATGTTCCAGTACATTACAAAACATTAAGTGCATCTGATCATTGTACTGCAGTTAGTAAAATCAAGCATTAGATTATCAACTACGACAATGTTTCATTGATGTCCAGTTCAAAGGCAAAGACCAACGCTACTATCAGGAAGAATTATGTAGATCTGTATTATATTACTATCTATTGAATAACTATACTCGGTTCCTGTATCTAAATCATAAAGCCATAAAAATACTTATTAATTTACAGTAACATCTGGAGTTTTAATATTAGTCGCTACAGGATACCTCGTTACGGTTACAACACTACCATTTTCATCTGGAAATTATGACATGTCTACGAATATAGACGGAGTTTTCATACCTCTTTAACGTAAGGCAAGATAACAAACGTTTGTATATTGTATATGGAATCTTGTGAAGCCGAAAGAGGAAGAAGAATCATTCACAGTAATTTGGTTGTACACCAACGCTTTTACAGTACCACCGAATCATATAATTGAAGGATAAAGAACAAAGGCAATAAAATCTTATCAAAAAGTGAAAGTCGTGTGCCATGTTGAACCATGCTGTTGGCGGTTATTTATCAGTAGTTATATGTAATTCCTTATATCATCATCTTCATTCAGCTGCTGGAGTTATCTTGATGGTACTAGGTCATTATCGGGCTTGTCCTGCTGAGATCTCAATTGCTCTTCCAATTTAAACCTAGTTTAGGTATGTAGGTCGCGTTATTGTAACAAGCTGATACATTCTAGATGTATATCCAATATGAATACTAAATAATAATCGGTATTTTATTGGTAATCTCAATATTGATTTGTTAAATGCTTTTGAGTGAACCATGTGTATTGTAACTATTGACTCTTTAATGGTTTCAAGTTTATTGCACTTCTTCAGATAAAACTTCTGCTATTAAAGGGACATTCCTCTTTTTTGTGGGTCGAAAATTTATTTTGCTCAAATTTGTGAAAACTATAAACCAAAATCTATAGAAATGTATCCCATAACGTATCTGAAAGTTTTAACTAAAAAAATCCAGCCGTTAATTTTTTAACGCCAAAACTTTACGTAACCTTTTAAAGTTCGTTATGCTTTTTGCAAGATGTTAGAAAACTAATGTACGGATTTGAGTAAAACAAACGCCTAATTGTAGACAAATATGTCTCCTATGTCTAAAGATTTCAACTAAATATAACGAGCCATTATAAAGCCAATCACCGATACTAGGTTCAAATTAATTAGTACTCAACTTCGGTTTGATCTAGTAGATACATAGATATAAATAGCATACTGAAATATTTTCAGGTATAATTTCCGACGTTTTTGATATTGAAAATGATTTACAAAAAAGTGGAATGCCTCTTTAAGTTGTTCTATGAGTGTGTATGTGTGGTTGGAGGAAGTGACAGATTCAGATATTACATTGTAAATGTAGCATTGTCTTGCCGTGATGATATGATCAGATCAAAAAATAATGTTTGGGTGAAAGGTGTGTCTCGAAGAATTTACTCTTCTGAAGCACTTAAAAGAGACTTGGATTACAAGATATGAAAGGTCGTAACCAGTTTAAGTAGGTTTGTTGGTTATGTAGTTTATTAAATGTCAAAGAAAAGTTGTCCTACCTGCTATACATGCTTCTTTAAATTTACACTCGCAGCCCGAGTCACCCTCAACACTTACACAAGGGCAATCAGCTGGACATCTGTTATCAATCTCACATGTTTCTCTTGGTTCTCTCGATACTCCACGATAATCAATCACCTCAGCTCTTTCAGGAATACAGGTACAATTGAAATACAAAATATTCCGTAAATCTCCTTCAAATTTCTGGTCACTGACGGTTTCATCTTGCTGTGAGCCTCTGGAATCTCGTCGATATCCAAGAGGAACACCTCCAAAATACACATAGTTATTCTTATTCCTATCTCGAAACACAGTCGAGTCGGAACCAAAAGCAACTTTGCTACTGGAGGTTCCATCCACTTGCAAGATGGTTTCAAAATGTTTCCTTTTCACTTCTACGCTGTGCCATCGGTTATCGTTAAGGTTATTTCCAAGGATGATTTCAACGCTTCCGTCTTGTTCATCAATAACGTTTAGACGGAGTCGGACAGATCCATCCTTAACCATAACTTCAAAAAAGTCATATCTTCCATTGTTGTCAGTGTACATTAACAAACCATCTGATTGTGTAGTTTTGAATTCAAAACTAACAGACGCATTGATACAGGCGTTCCATATTGGAAACCTTGCGTATGTATTGGGCTCTCCTCGGAATCGGAGGGCATCCACAGTCCACAGTAACAAGAGGGCCGTGGATAGAATAAACAGCCGTTTAACAGCCATGTCTATCCACAACACATAAAAGATCAACGAGCACCTCAACTAAGTTTATCCTACCATTTATAATTTATTAATCCTATGCAATAATCGGCCTAATCGTTGAAATGTTAATCCACAGACTTGTTTGCTCGTTACAAACTTTGCCAGTAATGATAGCTAACACACCGTTACAAATTACAGTAGGCAACAACACTCCTACTATACGTTATGAACCAACCCTATACTGCTTATTGTTCACAGGTCGCCATATTAAAACGATATTCATAATAAGGAGTCCCTTTTTCTATTCACAACTGCTTGAATAACTGGGTCACTGTCTAAAAGAAATACACCTACAATCCGAATTCCGCCAATCGTAGTCACTGGTTTCAAAATAAAAAGTGAATTAACCAGTTTAGCTGAGCTCCTGACGTCATGAGTCACTCTTCAATACTTTTGCTTCAATCTTGTCGTCTGCTATCCGCTACTGTTGCCTGTGGCGAGAATGGAATGGAAAATATTAAATATAAAAAACTTGAAAAACTTGTTTTGATATTTTGATAGATATTTTAAAACTTCTAGGTTCAAATAGAATTTTATGATATATGAGGGTAAGATAGTCCAGCTTTTAGATTATACTATTAAACCCTCAATAACAAACCGGTTTCAACATTATTGTAAAGCACAATCCCACTGTTACATTCTTAATAGCAAGGCAAATAGCCAAGTCACGTGATCTATCTCCGCTGTGCAGTAGTATATCTATAACACGTCTGGAAAATTGCCCCAAATTTGACTAAATACTGCATACTCAGCGCAGTAGAAGGTTGGGTACGCCACACACCGTTATAAATAGAGGCGTGAGTGTAATACGAGCTAGTAAATACGATGTCTATCTACAAGAGTTCATCAAGATATGAACGAGTGAAAGATGGTGCGCTGGTTGAAATCAGCCAGTGTTTTATTGAGGTAATCAGAATGATAACCTTAACTTTGAGCCTTACATTCCATATCATTGTGTAGAAAGAATCAGTCGAGTACCGGGTAACGCAACTGTAAGTAAATGAGCACAATTCAGGTACATCGGGATATTCAAGGCCATCAATTATTGTTATTTCGTTTGATTCGATCATTAAAAGGGTTTATTGAACTGCCCTAAAATTATTATGAACAAACACTTTCTCAGCGTTATAATCTGTTATATTACTCACAGACCTCTAATTCAAACCACATTTGAACTATTTAAAGAAAAATAGCTATCAATAAATTCTATGCAGCATGACTAAAGTCCATTTCTTTGACTTTTGATTAGCTAAATTAATTCCGTGTGGAAGTCTATTTCAAGGTTTCGAGTTGGTATGAAGATTATTCTGATGTTCATGTGAAAGGATGATTGCAACAGATGGTAAACATGTAGACGATGGAGACAAATATGTAAAAAAAAAACATGCACAATCTATAAATATTCCGTGTTAGGTTGCTTTTAATACGAATACACCATTGAGCAACAAGAAAATTTGGATATCAGGGTAAGAGAGTGAGTTATCAAGAAAAGAATGATTCAAGGTCGCCCTTATTGACCGAAAGAAATATGAAAGAGTGTCTTTCTGTAAAGTTAGTCAAAACACAAAACAAAAATCTTGTTCATTGTAAATATATATCACATTTTTTTATCAACACCGCTTATGTGTGACACTTCATATATTACCATTGCTAACATGTACATTCCATTTACAATGAAGCTCGAGTATATGCTTTGTATGTATGTCAAGGTCAAATTCTATACCATCATATAGGCTACAAAAGCATCATCCAGGTAATAATATTGATCATTATTTCATGCTTCAATGTCTATAATGTCATTCGACGTGAAAACAATTGGGCATAATAGATTTTAGCTACAGACAATTCAAATCTAGAAAGTATTCACCAGACAGCTTGTGATAAATACAATTACATATATATGCCATATTATGATTTTTATGGCCCCAAAATACCTTGGATGTAAAACATGAACTAATTTAATGCACTGTAAGTTCAGATATTGCCACACACAACATGAACCACCGTGTTCATACTATAGCTATATAAGGGCCTATATATAGAATAAAACGGTGAACAAAGATATAGCGTTGTTCAATGTTATTTAAATCATAGAATACATCATATTAGCGACATCAATAAACATATTTTTTATAAATTTTGATTGAAAAATTTTTTGTTAGCTGTGAAACCAATTAAAATCTAACAACATTTCCTTAGTCCTAAACATTATCACTATAACACACTACGAGAATACGAGTATATCTACCTACTTACATAACTGAAAGCCTACCTCAGACTAAAAACAAACACCAATTTAACCATTTGCTCCATTGCTTTACATTATCCCAGGCTGAATTTGAATAAAATTCGACTAGCAGTGTAACAGGTAAAAGCCATGTTGTTGTGATCAAGGTGAGAATAAATGACAAGTTCACCACCAGGTGAAAGCCATCGATTTTTTCAATCTATTCATAGTTCAGTCAGTTATAACCACTCTAATAACTAGCTGTTTTAATTATTCAAGTGAGATTGATGTTTATTGTCCCACCAACGTTAATAAGGTCACAGCTTTGTTTAATACCAGGACTCCGGGAGAGGACAAGAATGTCCTCGAGATATAATATTCTTAAAACTAATTAGGGTTTAAGGTCTTGAGGTCAGATCTAAAAATTATGTTTAAGATCTACGACAATGAGAAATGTGTCGAGGTTGGGTATACTCAATCTTCCCAAAAACTCTACCACTCGATATCAACTCAGCATCTGATTTATAAGGATGACGTGAGGTGACGTTAGGCCCACCGACCGAACGGCTTGAATCAAATGATTAGGGTTATAATTCTATTGCTGGACACGCTGTGTAGGCACTAAACTTGCCGTTATTGAAAAGCTTTATATCCCCACCCCATTGACACTCCAAGAGAGTTCACCTTTTTAAGATTTGTGGGCTTTTTTATACGCCCACACGTGCTCACTCTACAGACTACAATTCTCTATTGATTCTTTTGATCTTTTGTATACATGTGTGTCAATATCATTATGAAGATGTGCACTATTGAATTTGGTGATGATCCGATGATTTTCTTTAGAGATATCCCATAAAACTCTGATATCGCGTTCGTGTTTTTTTCACTTATTTTGCTCGTGCCCACTCTACATGCTACAATTCTCCAAGGATTCTTTTGATTGTTTGTATGTGTGTCAATATCATTATGAAGATATGCACTATTGAATTTGGTGATGATCCGATGATTTTCTTTAGAGATATCGCATAAAATTCTGATATCGCGTTCGTTTTTTTTTCTTCACTTTTTTGGCTCGTGTTCACTCTACAGACTGTTGATTTTTTTAATCTTTTGTATGTGTGTCAATATTATTATGAAGTTGTGCGCTATTGAATTTGGTGATGATTCGATGATTTTCCTGAGAGATATCGCATAAAACTCTGACATCGCCTTTATTTTTTTCTTCACTTTTTTGGCTCGTGCTCACTCTACAGACTACAATTCTCTATTGATTCTTTTGATCTATTTATTGTATGTGTGTCAATGTCATTATGAAGATAATTATGCACTATTGAATTTGGTGATGATCCAATGATTTTGTTGAGAGATATCGCATACAACTCTGATATCGCGTTTTTTTCACTTTTTTGGCTGTGTTCACTCTACAGGCTACGAGTTTGTTTTACAGTTCACATTTAGCTCTTTATCAAGCTGCTGGTGGGCGTATTCGCTTGCGCAAGCCTATGTTGTTTTTTTTTAAATGACAATTTTGTAACTTCGACTTATCATTTATTTGACATTTAAACCACCTAGGTAATAATTGAAGAATTTTTAATTAAAATTTTTTTTTTTTACAAGATTCGTTGAATTAGGTCAAAATAATTTCCATCCAGGTGAAAATTAAAGATTTAATTAAAAATTGCACGAATTATAGGTGAAAATTTTGAATTCAAAATTAAAAGTGAAATATGTCGTATGTGAGCCACCTTACATAAGCATCATTGCTTTGAAACTGTGGTCAAAGAGGGATAATTCAGACTTAACTGTGGTCTGACTTCTCATCGCTGGAAAAATTTTAGTAACTCTAATGCGAGATAACTCTAGTTTGTAGTACTTTGAGAAACAAGATGGCTGCGCCCATGAAACACATTACAGAATGACTACTTCGACCAGTCTTCTGTTCAGTAATTGTTTAATCTTTGTGTAGGTTACACATTTTCACCGAGTTGAACATTCCGAACTTTTGTGGTATTGAAGTTTTTACAAACACATACAGTCTGGATAAACAGTCTTGATCTGTCACTCATTTGAATTCTGCTGGTAATTCTCTTCTTATTTAGCTAAATATGAATTGATTATGAGACAAACTGGTATTTATCCAAGTCATTAGAACACGTCTACTTTCTATTCATATAAGTAATATGAATGAAGGCATGGCCTTGAATGAGAAAGCAGGTTATTGATAAAATAACAATAATTAATAATAATCAAATAAACGAAATTCAACCTGATCTGTATGTAATGCAAACTACTTTGTCTTCTAATCATATGTGTGAAGGTAATCTCCTATGAATACAATATCTGTAGATAATCTTTTATAAGGTATCTAGACAAATTTCTATAAGGTGTAAAAGTAATCATCTATAACAATGACGTCATTATAACGTGACGTATGATGTCAACAAAGCCGCCATCATTGCTTTGGAGAAAGTCTTGGGAAATTAGGTCAAAGCTGTAATTTTATTCCTTATGACGCATAGAATATCCAGGAAAAGTAAAAATAAAACGTAAGGGGTGTTAAGTTGGTACAAAACATCCCTTTCTGTGTTTGAAACAATTGTCGTATCACTCCGAAGCTACCCGGATTGACTGCTATCTAAGTCGAATTTATCCTGGGTTAATCTGATTCGATTTGGTCTAAAAACCATTTATCCTGTATCAAATAAAATTTGATTATGGTAATCAGCGCATTTATTGTAGCAGCAAATCAAATCAAATCTAGTAAATCAACTTTGGAGCGTCGTAGCTCTGTTAACTTCCGCTTTAGTAATGGCGTCCAACATGTCAAAACCATTACGTGCAAGGTAATTTCTTCCTGCCTTGCCGCCATCTTGGAAACTATGAATAGTATAATGTTCATTTATCCTGCAGTATAAATCAGATTCGATTTGTGACGTCATTCTGATTAGGGTAATCGAATCAGATTTAAGTGCGTAAAAATGTCTCTAGTTGTCAACAAACATGGCGGCCCCCATGATCCGCCATCTTTTTTCTCACTTTTTTTTGACTACCCGTGGGGCATAAATTTTCTGAAACGAATTGATGTATATGTATGTGTTACCATTATAGAGAGCTTCGCATATTAGCATTTTCATTTTGATTAATGAAAATAAGGGAACCCATCTTTAAACATTTTTGTTTAATTGATTGAATTTGTACTTCAACCAAAGTGTAAAGCCTACCATCTGCAGCTAAATAATTCGTTTTAAAGTGACACTACGTCTTAGAATGAACATAACATGTATGAATTTTAAACTTGGCCAATAAGAGCACATATTCATCAGTAGATATACCTGGTGTCATAAATAACATAACAGGATCCTTATATAATCCAATAAATCCAAAAAACTTAGTTATTATCCATAAATATGCAATTAAGTATTGAAAAACGCTTAATATCATGATTAAGCGTTTTTCAAAAAGTACTTAGTTTTATAAATTTTCCAATTTTCCAGATTTTACAGGGATTTTGTTGTAACTTTTGACACCAGGAAAGTTCACTGATGAAAATATATACTCATATTGACAATTCTTTAGAACTTAAATTTTATGTTCATTCTAAGACGTAGTATCACTTAACAGACACTTGAATTCATTTGAAAATATCAGGGAAAATGCAGTTAATAATAAAGTTCACAGAGTTATTTTAGTTTTTTCAAGTAAGTTAATAAAAAGAAATTTGACCCCTAGGGTCATAGACAAGCATCCAATGTGTGTACAAAAGATTGATATGTTTTGATTACTAGTATTGGTATTTTACAGATTAGCCCTGAAGTTGGCCATTGGTAAAAATAAGCTGTGTTATTTAACTTATTTCTTGTGTCTTCTGTAAAGCTGACAATATTTCATAAACATGGGGAAGATACGGAGAGTAAGAGAAAAATACCATTCTGTAGCAAAGAAAAATCTCAAAAGTTCTTCTGAAGACAACAAGATGGTAGCTGAAGAAAATGATAACATTGTAGGATTATCATCTGAGGTTTGTGATACAGTAATGATTATATTATTATAAAACAATACTGTTATAGAATCCACCAGACTGACTCTCGGAAGCACAGACATCGGATTTTTGTTACCTTGAGGAGGATTTGAACCCATGGCACCTAATCAGGTGGTTGAAAGATTACAAGTTACTATTAGATGACACAGATAAGATCCTGGTTTTATTGTATTTTCAAACTGGCGCCTTGTCTAGAAAGACATAGTTAATTTTAATATGTTTCAGGAAGTGGCTTCTAATATGGTGATACAAGATAATATATTCAGTACAATTAATATAGATAAATCGAAACTCAGTCAAAGACTCCCTGATTTTGATGCCAGATCAGCTATAACCAGTAAAACATTGAAAGGACTTAGCCTGAAGAAGAAGGATAAATTGAAATTAAGAAGGGAATATTTCATGCAAAGTAAGTAAAATATCAGATGGTTACAATTATTAGTTAGGTTTTTTTTGTTATTATATTTTAGAAATCTGATGCTAGTTAAGTTAATATATTATAGAAATCAATGCTATGAAAGTGAAATTATTATATTTTAGGAATCCAATATGCTAGCAAAATGAAGTCATTATATTTTAGATACCAATGCAATAGAAGTGAAGTTATTATATTTTTTTAGAAATCAATGCTAGTAAAGTGAAGTTATTATATTTTAGAAATCAATGCTATAGAAATGAAGTTATTATTTTATAGAAATCAATGCTATAGAAATGAAGTTATTATATTATAGAAATCAGTGCTATAGAAATGAAGTTAATTTATTTTAGAAATCAATGCTATAGAAGTGAAATTAATATTTTATAGAAATCAGTGCTATAGAAGTGAAGTTGATACACTGGTATTTTAGAAATCAATGCTATAGAAATGAAGTTAATATTTTATAGAAATCAATGCTATAGAAATGAAGTTATTATGTTATAGAAATCAATGCCATAGAAGTGAAGTTAATATATTTTAGAAAATCAATGCTATAGAAGTGAAGTTGATACACTGGTATTTTAGAAATCAATGCTATAGAAGTGAAGTTAATATATTTTAGAAAATCAATGCTATAGGAGTAAAGTTAATATTTTATAGAAATCAATGCTATAGAAGTGTAGTTAATATTTTATAAAAAATCAATGCTATAGAAATGAAGTTAATATATTTTAGAAATCAATGCTATAGAAATGAAGTTATTATTTTATAGAAATCAGTGCTATAGAAGTGAAGTTGATACACTGGTATTTTAGAAATCAATGCTATAGAAATGAAGTTAATATTTTATAGAAATCAATGCCATAGAAATGAAGTTAATATTTTATAGAAATCAATGCTATAGAAGTGAAGTTAATATTTTATATAAAATCAATGCTATAGGAGTAAAGTTAATATTTTATAGAAATCAATGCTATAGAAGTGTAGTTAATATTTTATAAAAAATCAATGCTATAGAAATGAAGTTAATATATTTTAGAAATCAATGCTATAGAAATGAAGTTATTATATTATAGAAATCAATGCCATAGAAGTGAAGTTAATATATTTTAGAAATCAATGCTATAGAAATGAAGTTAATATTTTATAGAAATCAATGCTATAGAAGTGAAGTTAATATTTTATAAAAATCAATGCTATAGAAGTGAAGTTTATATACTGGTATTTTAGAAGTCAATGCTATAGAAATGAAGTTAATATTTTATAGAAATCAATGCTATAGAAGTGTAGTTAATATTTTATAAAAATCAATGCTATAGAAGTGAAGTTTATATACTGGTATTTTAGAAGTCAATGCTATAGAAATGAAGTTATTATTTTATAGAAATCAATGCTATAGAGGTAAAGAAAAAGAAAGATAAAGAAAGAAAGAAAAGAGAGAAAACAGCTGTAGTTGGTGATATGGCTGTAATAGAAGAAGCTTTACCTACCTTAGATTTATTAATGAAGACATCCACCACAAAAGAGAAAGTGTTAGTTATTTAATCACTATTAACTTTGGTTAATGCTTTAACTTGGTTTGAACTTGATCATTTTGATATTCTTGTCTTGAATATAAGGATAAACAAAAATTTCACTTTTCATGTTGTTACATGATATCAACATCATTATTGTTGCATAACCTAGGAGTATATTTTGTTATGAATATTTTTGTAGGCCTCATGTTCCCAAGAAGAGATGTGTACAGAAGGCTAAGAATAGAGTTAAGAAAGGGTAGGTATATTATATTCTATTATTTGTAACAAAGTTTCGCCAGTTTTAAGTGTTCTCGATTATTATCAAATTTGGATCTTGTACCACAGAGACAATGATTAAAATTGTTTTCTTCAATTACATGGGTGATTTTGGGGGTTTCCTTGGTTAAGTATATTTGTAATGTTTTAATTTCTCTTTCAGATTAAGCAATATAAAATCATTTAAACAAGTTTTAAAACATTCAGCTTTCAAAAACAACCCTGGTGCTACAATTAATGAACATTTACATAATAAACTGAAACAAGAAGAAAGTGATGAATCCTAACAGTAATTAAACAGTCTTACTTCTAGGACTTTTCACTATATATCTTCTCAATAATAAAACATGAAATGATGTCATCTTAAATGCATATTGGTACTTTACATAGATGTCTGTGGAGCAATCTTGTTTCTTAATCAATATTAATTTTGTGGGCAATTATTGGTTTACTTGCTATTTTTTAAGAAAACAGGAATAAGGATTACCTGAATATTCGGAAATTCTGATTTCCTTCTAGTGTCAAAATTCTGAATAACAACACTAAAATACCCAAATAAATCTGATCTCTTTCGGCCAATTTGCAAAAAATATACAGTAATTTCTAATTAGATTTATAATTGTAGTAGTTATTAATGATAGATGAATGAATAAGTGCATAAGGTTGAATGATTGAAATGTACATGAATTAATTTAATTAGACCAATGTACTGTCATGTTGAAATGAAATATATTAAAGCAGATACATGTACCATGAATGTATTTTCATCTTTCATTAAAATATATTTTTTAAAAAAAGACCCTGAGTATACATTTATTACTGAGCAGTTGCAAGCATAGACCAAGGTATTTGGGAAATGTATTGAAAGAGATACAATGGATTACAGTAATCTGTAAATGAATTATAGTAAAATGCTAGTAGATATCAGATATACATTGATTAATGTGATCAACATTGAAGCACATACATACCTCTACCAAACCTCATTGATAGTCAGAACAGGAAAAAAAGTTGTCCAAGGGAGGAATAAACAATATAAGGGTTAAAATCTCAATGGCGTATTTAGGAGGTGTACCACTCCCCCACTCAGACCTGTTAAGGTCTTCTGAAGTGAAAATAAAGCCATCTAAATGCTCAATATTCATCTCAAGTCATCTGAAATACGTTGCTGAACCCCTGAACTAGAGAGGTTTCTACTCGCCTGGAAGAGACACCTATCATTTTTGGCCACCCCCTCAGTTATTTTCTAGATAAGCAAGTTTTTCGGGCAAAAATCTCATAACTAGGTTAAATATTCGGGCAATCTCAGATATCTCGCAGGGGGCGAGATATCGGACGTAAACCTGACCCAGCTTCTGACACCCATATCTTTAACATTGAAATTCTGTATGTTTCAAATGACTTTATTCCTGTTGAGGCGTGAATAGGGCCACAGAAGTTGGTTTATAGAACTGTATACGTTGGAAATAATTATTATTATTTGAAAATTCCTCTGCAAACCGACATTCATATTAAAACAATTCTGCGTGAATCAGTCACTATACAATCTGTAGAAGAAAATCTCTATAAACCGCTTGTCTCGGGTCCCAAACTGGCTAATTTATAATTGATTAACCGGCCACTGGATACATAAATTGTCTATTTATTGGTATTCCGCTGATAATATTTAAAGTGATGATGACATTTGATTACATCAAAATGAACGAAATGAACGACTAATCACTAATCCAATTGAAAGTTTAATTCCATTAGATGGACTCCAAGGATTGACTAAGAACGTAACTCTGTTTGAGAAGCCAAGACTGACATTCCCTCTAAACCGTGGTATGGTTTACCTTATTCGTCGGTTCACATCAAAGCAAACCAAAATACTCTTTGCTGTTTATGACAACATTTATACATTTTATATCAGCTAATGAACAATTAACAAGCATTGCAACATACCTTCCAAGAAATGTAGAGAAAAATCAGACAGACTCATAGACTTATTATTTTTCTATAGCTCTATGGTCGGACTACATCAGTAGCAGCCACCTCATAGCCTGTAGTAAAGTATCATAGCTGTTTGAATTACACTTATTCTATCAGAGTCATAATCTGAACTATTTTTGAGACTGTTTCGATTGATAGTATCGTTGGTGGTGAAGGGGAAGTAACTCTGATATGTTGCTAAGTTGGCCATGTTTGTTTACAACATGGCCGCCATTGAACGAATCTGAAGAAGATTATTGTTTTAACGTTGTTTTGTGAAGTTATGTCCGTTTTCGGGTAAATTTATACACCTTTGAATAATTTTTCTGTTTATGCTTACCGTTATTCTGCAATATGTGACACTTGTTACGTAGGAAATATGACATTAATGTACGCACAGAAATCAGCAAAAAAAATATCTTGTTACTACCTTCAGTTACAGATTTCAGTGCCTGGAAATAGAACTTTGAATCTGATCGTTTTTAGTAGAAAGCCAAGATATCGCGGCCCTTACTTAGCCTTAGATTTTCAATTTGATACTACTAGGAATTGTTATGAGATAGAGAGATCTTTTGACTACTGTTGAGTAGTAGCTAAAGAACATGCCTAAATCATAATACAAAGTTTTTTTCTGTTTTTAGTTGAGCACACAAAGTAGATAAACAGCACCATTCACTATGCCTTCATTAGCAGCTTTACACCAGTCTAGTAAAAAACAGAATTTTAACGGTATTGAGGTAGTTGATGGGGTGGTATGGCAGGGATGGGAACCAGGACAAGAATACACTAAAAACATTATACTGAAAAATGTCAAAGTTAAAACTCAGAAATTGAAATACAAGTAAGTCTATGTTCTGTTTCATTCATGCCTAAGCAATGGCAAGTTTTGCTTTCTAGTAACAAACAAATGATATTTCCATTCATGAAATGGTAATTTGAAATAATAGTTTTTGCCAGATATGGAAATTGTGACGTCATAAAACAATATTTTTTTTATTATTTTATAGTGTTGAAACGGTTTATCAGTTAATCGTGTCACAGTGGTCTTAGTTTGTCGACAGTCGCCGTGTGCACCGTTATGTTAATTAGGTTAAACAAATAAGCACTGGAGCACTGTAATCATTATCAGACGTTCGGCACGCGCCACTGTTCGTTGCATCTTGTTTTTTTTTTAATGTATTGCGGAAATGTAACACAGTTTTTTTTAGGCATGTTCTAGTGTTTTAATAAGTTTTGTTATTATTTTATTATTTCAATCGGGTACGAGTTGCTTAGAATAAAACAGTTATAAAGATCGTATTACTTTTCAGTAAATCTAGCTCTAATTGACTGTTTGTTTCTTCTTGCCTGTCAATCAGCTACAAGCTTATTAATATCCATGAGTACGGATTCATTGAGACAATAGTTTTATACTAGTTGTGGAATCAGTACACTGATTCGCGGCGACTTCAATGAGATACACTCATTACACTAACCCCACAACTGGTAAAAACCTTTGATCTGTTAGAGACTGTAGCAATGAGTGACAATGGCGCCAGTCCGTCTGAACCCTATCAGGCCCGCTCGTAATCTTACATTGAAGCTTTTGTTTGGTATCTGTCGATTTGTACCGACAATTCGCGGGGAACTAGCCAAAATCTTCCTGGGTACTCATTTACACTTACTCTAGTTTAGTTAACAGTGAGTTATCGTTACCGAGTTTTTGACTCCTTTTATAATCTTTAGTAATTAACCAGGATTAACCGGGTAACAAACGGTTATTGCTGATGATTACCCGGTTCGTAAAATTCACTTACTGTTTCAACACTATTATTTTATGGTAATAGTCAGAATAACATTTTTTTTTGATTATTATTTTCAGTGTGCCAAGTAGTCGTTTTTTCTCTACACTCTATCCTAAACCCATAGTATTATCAGCTGGTACAAGTTTTACTCTTCCAGTCACATTTAGACCATTGGAGAAAAATGTTTACGAAGATAAGATTAGATTCAAAACCCAGGTTTGTTTTTAATGGTTTCATTTTGGTGCATATTTTCAGTGCTTCTTGCTTTTAAGATATGAAAGAGCCAGATTCTATTTTCAATATACAAGGAGTATGGTAACACTTGGCGAAATCCCCACATTGGTGGTTTCAATCAGATCCTACCAATTAGGAGCAGAATATGGGATGTTCGTGTAATTTCAATAATATTTGATATATTATAGGAAGGAGAGTTTGAAGTGCCAATTAAGGCAGAATTACCACAAGTTAAAATAAGAGTACCAGAAAACCTAGATTTTGAAATGTGTGCTGTAAAAGATTATGTAGAGTTGATGTTTGAAGTATCCAATACAGGGTGAGTTAGCTTGTACCAATACTCAATTTCTAATAACAATATGTGAATAAAACAGTTTACATGATTGTATGTACCAGTATTAGATTTTGACTGTTAGATTAACCAAATTTACATAAAGAAGATGAGTTAATTGACTCAGTTAGGAAAAAAAGGTGATCATCTAAAATGATTGTGGAGGGTAATTATCTTGAATGAAATGAAATTGAGTTTTATAAGGGTGAAAATCACCTTTCCTTCTTATAATATTTATCAACAAAACTGAAAATGTTTTATATACGAATTACAACAAATTTTATGTATTGTAGGGACACAGACACACATTTAAAATGGGAATTAAGATCACCTTTTACCATAGAGCCATCTGAAATATTATTAAAGTACAGATCTAAAGCTAAATTTAAAGCTACTTTTAGACCAGAGGTAAGACACATAAAATGAGAATTGAAATTAGCCTAGAGAGGTTTAAACTCATCAAAGTCAATTTTCCCAATACTACACTAATAGGATCATTATGGATCAAGATCATTGATCTCTCAATTTAGATATAGTATAATTACCACAATTGAATATAAGTCTTTATAGATAACAATCACTTTATTTGTTAAATGTTTCAACAAGATTCCACTGGTCGTTATCAAGAGTATCAAATATAACAAATGAAGTAACATAGAGGCAAAGCATAAATATATACAGGCATGTAACAATGGGACGTAATGATAACAATGATGATGATATATTGGTTGTTGATAAAGTATGGGCTATAATTGAAAAGTTTATATTAAAATGAAGTAAGTCTTTTGGAACAACAAGATAACAGCCATTTGGATAAAGGATGACACAGTGTCTTACTGATCTGTACACCATTCATAAAACTATAGAATATGAATATTGTTTATTGTAGATGGCTATAGTATATAAAGGGAATGCTATCTGTAAATATGGTAATAACTATAGTAAAGATGTAACAGTTATTGTACATGGAATTGGTAAGTCGTAGTAGTACACTAGTCCAAAACTGTTTTGGTGAAATACTCCTTGATGTGTCAAGGTCATGTATGATGGTCTGATCTTGGCTGAGCTAAAATTTTACAATTTTTCTGTAACTCTTCTTAATTATCCTTTTAATTGTCTTGCAATAAAGAGACAACAGTTTTGATAAGATTATTGAATTTATTTTTCTATGTAATTTTCTTCAGGAAAATATCCCCACATATTAATTTCTGCCTCTGGTAAACCTGCTGATTGTATTAAAAGTGACAATTTAGAATCAGTGATTAATTTTGGTACTGTGGGAATTGGATCTACTGTACAGAAATGGATGGAACTACACAACCTCTCTCCTGTAAGTTATCACTCCTGCCTCTCCTTCTTACTTGAGCTCTGATTTCATCTTGTATTTAGTGAATAGTTAAAATTACCCCTCATCATCATCTCAATTATCAGCTTTCTCTTGGAATGAAACTGTATGTGTTGTTTGAAGTAAAAAAAAAGACAATGATTTGCTGGCCATGTTGATAATGAATATGAATGGATGTTAATATTATATAGGTTAGAGTACCATTTCAAGTTGATCATCCTACTCTATCTAATACTATTGATACAGTATTTAAGTGTCCTATGAAGATGGGTATTGTACCACCAATGACAGCTATGAGAATACCTGTAAGTTATTTCACATAATAAAATTTTAGAAAGATATGTCATTTGAACTCTAAAATCTAAATGTATTTTGAACTGCAGATTGTTGCATCTCTCACTTACAGAAAGATTTGCAACACTAACAATTCTTTTAGAAATATAAGGAGAATTCAGAATTTGTTAATTCACTATCCTTTTTGGAGAGTCCACATAGCTTATATTTATTTGCTAAATTTGTTTGTATAAAAAATCTATATGTTTAGAGTGTTTAAGTTGTTAATTTGTTGTATATTTAGATGAGTTTTACGCCAAGTTTAGTTGATGGGTCCAGTATTGACTATTTTACAGTATCTGCTATAGATAATATTAGTAAAAGTGTGGTTAAGTGTTTTGGAAAATCAAAAGGTAAGGAATCATGACTAATATTATACTTTCATTTGCAGGATTTTAATAACAAACAGATTAGATTAGATGTTTGATTTGCAAGTAGCTAAGATCTAACTTTAGAAATATGTATTGAAGGACAGGCTACACTAATATTGCCAATCTTTTTCATCAATTGTGAAGAATATTGACACTACTTACCTTTCTGATTTCTTAAAGTATATTGTAACTAAATATCTATATGATGGTTTAAGTTAGAACTTTTATATAGTGTAAGATCAGATTCTTTTCGTGCCAACAATTGATATTGATAATACATGTAGTTTGAAAGTGAAACTGATGAAGTAAAAGAGATTATCTGATACTCATACATAGATATTTATATTCTTATTACAGGTCCAACAGTTCAGTTAAGTTTTAAAGCTGTTAATTTTATGCAGATTGATGTTGGACAAACAGCTACTAAAAGTGTTGAAGTTATAAATAGTTCTGATGTTGAAGCAGTATATCAAGTATGTAATATCTATAGTATGTTTATGGATATTCATGGTTGTTTAACGAGAATTGGGATAAGATAAGATTGAGCTTGATTTTCATTGCAATGCCTCGTACACAATTCCTTTCTGCCTTTAATGTAAATCGACAAAAAAATCCTTTGAAGAATGTTTTATGTAAATTTGAATAATTGTTATTTTAGTTTATGATTGAATGTGAAGAGAGTGTATTTAAATTTGATAAAGTTTCTGGTATATTGAAACCAAACTCTAAAGATACAATTATATTAAAATTTACTCCACCATACCCTATAAATTATCATAGAAAAATAACTTGTATGGTTCACAATCAGGTAAGTGATAATAAAGACAGAAACAACCACTTTTTACCCAGATAACAAAGATTGTCAAGGATCCTGTCTACTGGCTTGTTCTCGCCCAAACATCATGGCATAGATCTTTAAGTTATATCTCTTCCCATTTTAGTCAACTGAAATAGTGAGACAACTATTTTTCATATTTTTTGATACGGAGATCAAATTAGGTTGTCACTGATTCTGTCTACCAGCTAGTCTGTGGCCAAACCTCAGGCATTGATCTTTCCAAGATTATCTATACTCATCTATTTTAGAGTCAACTGGAATAGTCAGACTTTCAACTACTGACCAAGATTAGAACCTATGACTCATTAATACAATGATACATATATTAATACTATAGCTTTTAATTCTCAGAGAATGATATTAATAATGTCTTTTTAATTGAATTTCAGGGTCCACTGTATTTAGATTTACTAGGAACCTGTCATTCAGAAACAGTGAAACCTGCTGTATTATTAGCTAAACATTTACATCGATTTAAAATAAATGCAGAGAAAGGCTTTTCTTTCTACCCTCCTGAGGTATGTTGATGTTTTTTTAGTTTATAGATGTCTATTGTTTTTATTGCACATTAATCATTATTAACCAGGTCCACAGAAGAAAAAGCTGTTCAATGTTTTCATATGAGTTCTCACGCATAGTTTATTACACAGCTGGGTTATTACTACACATCAACTGAATAAATACATTGGTTTGTTTTATTTTGTTGACAACTTTGTTTCAAACTTGCAGAATGTAACCTGTAGAACACGTAGGTGATGTATGTTAATTAATGTTATTTGCCCTTGCAAGTGGAAGTTTCCCATTGTGGCAACTTCTTCAACTCCATATAAAATTCACTAATCAAAATACTGAGAAATCTCACTTGATGTATGGCCTGATGTTTTTTATGTTATATTACAGCAATTAAATGATATGATAACAGAAGGGAAATTGGAAACAGATGAAAATGGTTTCATTCAAAAGAATGAAAAAAATGTAAGTTATATTTGAAGAAAACTCATCTGTGGTATATTGCCATTTTACATGGCTTTTATAACGCTTTGAGGAAATTGAAAATTTGAGACCTGTATTTTCAAGTTCACAGATTTGTTTCCAGAAAAATATTGTACATGTTTATTCAACTGATGTCAAGATGTCTATTTATCAACTGTTTTAAGTTCTGTGAATTGTTTTACTGTGTTACTTTTTGTTGTGATATTTCTGAGAATGACCTTTGTATTAGCTAGCATAACCTAGGCATAGTCATAATTTTTTAAGGAAATATGGTAGCAATTGAGATGTCAATGTGGAAATTTGAATGCTAGATACAGCTTTATAACATTTATATTTTTAAAATTTAGAAACCAGTAATAAGAATACAACTAGCTGATAATAACACGGTAGTTAGAACAAAAACTGTTAGGCTAATTGGCTATATTATATATTACATTCTTTATTTCTTTCTTTGGTGCTACATCTTCATGTATAGTACAATCATCATATTATGATAATGGATAACATTTGACCTTGACCTTAGTACATTTGTGATGTCAAAGGTTAATGTATATCATGTATATGCTCTACATGTAATATACAATACAATATTATGATATACATTATACATAAACAAACTGTTAAATTCTATAAGCTATGACTAATAATATATCTTCCTCTATATGTCCACAAAGCACATGTATATGAATTTGTAATGCACTTAATGAAATATATATTCTATATTTGCTCATGTGAAATGGAAAAAAGAGAAACTATCAGAAATATTTAACAAGTTTACTCTGTTGTTATTGGATTACATTTGGTATACAATTGTAGAAGTAAAATATCTGATCGCTATACAGAGATTTTCATGTTTAACATGCCATATTGGACATTAATTTTCATTTTAGACGTGGAAATTGAAAGAATAGAATTGTCATTTAGCATTATTTTGTGTTTTTTTTCTTTACTTGCAGACTGAAACAGTAAATGTATCAAACACAAATAAAATGACTGAGCCTCGTCCAATGGATGTATATTTTAATGATGGATTCCATTCAGACCTAGTGGTGAGTACTTTCCCTGTATATAAGAATATAAGACCTGGAATTTTAAACTTAATTTATTTGTGAAACACAGTTTTATTCATTGTGCAATTGAGAGTTAATGTTTTAGCCAAGTACTTAAAGCCCATGTGGTTTCATGTTCTAGGTAACTACACCACATGTTAGTTGTGATATAAATGTAGCTGATTTTGGTAACTGTCAGAGTTTAAGAACAGTGGAAGACAAGGTTAGAACATTTCTTTGTTACTTTAACAATGTTTAGCAATAATTGTGTAAAGAGAAAATGTAATATTGAATAGTGTTTGATTGATGTAATGTTCAATCATTAATTCTTTATTCCCCATACATTACATATTTTTACTCTTTATGATACTACATTATATTTAAAGTTCAATATTTACGTTAGTTTGTTGTTTGTCTAATTATTATATTTTCATTACAACTTATTCATGTTAATTAGCATCAGAGCGATTTTAGGCTCTGAGCATGTGTGATATATGTTGTTCTGTAGAGATAATATAAAAACACATTAAAACCGATGTTAATAACTATTCAATAGGTTGTCAATCTAATCAATCATACAAGAGGAAAAGTTACTGTTCAATGGATTACAGGTATTGTTTATGTCTCTTGTATTTTAGATTTAATGTTATTACAATTAAGGAAACATATTGAAAATAAAATTACCTTCAAAATCACAATCTATCAATATCAAAGATTTAACTCTTGGAAATGAAGAGACTTAATTATGTTATATATGTTTTATTTAGACACCAATAAAGAATTTTCAGTATTTCCAAACACATTGGATATCCCACCTTTAAAAAGTTGTTCATTTAGAATATCCTTCAAACCCGTAAGTAGAAGTCATAGTTTTGAATTAATTTTGAATTATAAAATTTTAACTTTATGCATTTGATGAGTTGACACAAGAATTTTAAACCATTTAAAGCGTAAAAAGCATATTTTTGTTTCTTGTGCTTTGTTGTAAAGTTTGGCGATTTATCTCTTTTTCTTATTATAGTGAGAAATATTTTATCAATTTCAGACAGCACCAAATCAATTCTACGGAAGTGAATTGGAATGTTATGTTTATTACAAAAGTTTAAGAGATTACAGATTGGTGGAAGATAATACACATTGTCCACCTTGGTGTCTTACATTAACTTGTTCTGGTAAGTTGACATTGTCCACCTTGGTGTCTTACATTAACTTGTTCTGGTAAGTTGACATTGTCCACCTTGTTGCCTTACATTAACTTGTTCTGGTAAGTTGACAGTGTGTCTTACATTAACTTGTTCTGGTAAGTTGACAGTGTGTCTTACATTAACTTGTTCTGGTAAGTTGACATTGTCCACCTTGTTGCCTTACATTAACTTGTTCTGGTAAGTTGACAGTGTGTCTTACATTAACTTGTTCTGGTAAGTTGACAGTGTGTCTTACATTAACTTGTTCTGGTAAGTTGACATTGTCCACCTTGTTGCCTTACATTAACTTGTTCTGGTAAGTTGACAGTGTGTCTTATGTTAACTTGTTCTGTTAAGTTGACAGTGTGTCTTACATTAACTTGTTCTGGTAAGTTGACAGTGTGTCTTACATTAACTTGTTCTGGTAAGTTGACAGTGTGTCTTACATTGACTTGTTCTGGTAAGTTGACATTGTCCACCTTGGTGTCTTACATTAACTTGTTCTGGTAAGTTGACAGTGTCTTTTACATTCGTGTCTTACATTAACTTGTTCTGTTAAGTTGACAGTGTCTTTTACATAAACATGTTCTGGTAAGTTGACATTGTCCACCTTTGTGTCTTGCATTAGCTTGTTCTGGTAAGTTGACTGTGTCTTTTACATAAACTTGTTCTGATAAGTTGACATTATCCACCTCGTTGCCTTACATTAACTTGTTCTGGTAAGGTGACATTGTCCACCTTGTTGCCTTACATTAGCTTGTTCTGTTAAGATGACATTGTTTTATATCCTTTTCTTGTAGGTTGACATTGTCCATCTTGCGTCATAGTTTTGTGATATCATTTCTGTTGCAGCTCAAACATTCATGCCCCATCATGAGACATTCTGGCCAAGATATACTCTAGACAATACCAGTGTTGTTTTTGATGCTGTTAATGTTAATGAATCAACATATAGAACTGTTTTACTGACTAATACTGGTACAACACCTATATTACTCAATACACAGTCTGATACAGATAGGTTAGTTCTATTGAATTATTATTATTTACTTATACCTCTTTAATGTTGCTTGGCAATCTTTTTAATTACCAATATGTCTAGAAATATCAGATATTATTAAAGTATTATTAGTGACATGTGTATGTACATCAAGGGCTGATAGATATTCACTATTGATAACTAAATTACCATGTATTTAGCAAGATTGTGCTATGACAAATCTGAGGTATGAGATATTAATTTTAGTCATGAATAATCAGATTTATGGAATTTAGACAAATTTGTTACCATTGCTAGGTTTTTATAATATTGTATACTTTCAATTCTGTTAATTTGTAATGCCTATTTTCAGCATCTTTACTATGAAACCAATGAATGGTTTAGTGAAAGGGAAATATCAGATATTGACTATTAAAGCCACACCAAGAGAAGCAAAAATCTATCAACAGAATTTTCTGTTAAAACTGAATGATAATGAAAAATACAACCAGGTCTGTCAAATTGATTTTAGTTGTCTTCAAACAGTTGAAAAGGTGGGAGGATGAACAGATATTCTCATGGCATGGATATTAAAAATGCTTACTTTGATTTTGGTCTTCAATATGTTGTTTGTAGATTTTCATGTATGCTTACTGATTGTCATGAAATATCTGAACTAGCAGAATTGAGATTGAGAGAAAACAATAAGTTTTATATATTTTACAATTTAATCTTGAGCTCTTTCAATTATATAAAAATGTTACAAAATTAATTTTTTTTAGATATTAAAACTACATGGATCTGCTGAATCAGCTGAAGTAGTATTAGATTCCCAGGGTGTGATGTACTTTAAACCTACTTGTATTGGTACAGCCTCTAGTAAATATTATGGTATGAAAAATATCTCCAGAATACCTCTCAGGTAATGTTTTAATTTGAATTTTGAAATGCTCTCGTGTAGAATGTTCATTTTCTAGTCAATTTAAAAGAAAAGTCCTCAGCTTAATTTAAACACTAATCTGATAGACCAATATTCTGTCTCTTATGATAAAACCTCTTATTCTTAAATGTGATCAATGTGTTGTAGATCTTGTCCATTCTGTTCTGTGGAAAATCATTATATTATATTATACTATTAATTCCTGTTTGTAGATATGAATGGAAATTAAACCATGCTGACAGTAAATTGTTAAAGGTACATCCAGATTCAGGTATAATACAACCTAACGAATACCAGGTAAATATCAATATTTTCCTTTAAGACTTCTCTCAAGTCATGACTCATGAGTGTTATTTATAATAAAAACATGCTCCTGTTTTAAGTAGTTAATGTGTTGAAAAGGAAGTCACATATCTCTGAATAAATAAGGTATTAATTTTTCATCATTTAAATTGTTACATTTCAGAGTCAGAAGTGGTCATTTATTCCATCTTCTGAAGAAAAATCAGTGATGAAACCAACATTGTTAGTATGGGGACAAGGTTTAAAAGATAACTCATCTGGTGGTAAGAAGAAGGCGTTTACTGTTCGAGCTATTGGTGAGGGAGATCTTGGTGATCTTAAGGTAAAGATATTTTTAATCATTGATTATGATTTAGCTTAAAAGATGTTGAAGAGCTGACTGATATACAGCTTATAGAGGTCAATTCTAGTTATACTTAACTCTTTCAAATCATGTACAGGTCTCCAAGAATACAACAGAACTGTAAGCTTACTACAGCCATTTATATTGTTGTTACTTCCTTGGAGTTATTACATTCTCATTTCAAGTTATTACCAATGATATCATCATATAGTTAATTACTGTATGTGTGAATGTCGATACTTCTACCTTTACTTTTCAAATTTAAATCTTACATATATTTTCCCTTTCAGTCCAATCAGAATCATTATGATTTAGGTGATATAGTTGTTGGTAGCTCAGCATCTCAACGTATAATACTCTCTAATAATAGTCAATGTAGTTTACATTATAAATTACTGGTAAATCAAGCCTTTGATACACTTAATAATAGATCAGAGAAATTAGGTAATTACATCAATTTTATATCAGTTTATAATTTTTAAGGGTATATCTAGCATCTGCCTTTGGTGTGGAGCAATATCAGACATCTGAACATAACAATGATAAAATATCACCATTATACATAGACAGGGAATTGATTCAATGGTCGAACAGAGTTTACCTCATTGTGCACTGTATTTTTTCTATGTTAGGTTTAGAATTGGATGAAACTGAAGGAGTTATACCAGCCAGATCTAAACATACAATATTAGCTACTGTAAGAACATTACAACGCAAAGAATATCAATATACAGTATCTTATCAACTGTTAACACCTAAAGGTTTGTATCTTAGCATTTAGCATTACTAATAGATATACCAAATAAATAAGTTATATGAATAGATATATTTACTCTATTGAAAGGTGTGGCAACTAGACAAAGCCAATGGCAGAAGTGGAGTTAGTAAGACATAATTGATTAATTGGTGCATTTTAAATGCATATCTTTTCAAAACACTTTGAATTCATTTAAAGAAAGATAATTTATGTTGATATTTCATATATTTTAGGAGAAAATTCGGATATTGTGCCTAAAGAACCAAAACATTTATGTCATGTATTGACAACTGGTGTATTCCCTACTATAGTTGTTTCAGATGCTAGATGTTATGGTAGTGCTGTAAATATAAGTAAAAAACAGCTATGGAACCTTTTCTCCTTAGATACGTATGTAAATGTTATACAACTCTCAGTGTTGTCCGAAACATCTGCCTCTATTCCAGCCTCTGATGGATATTTTGACAGTTGTCGGCTGGAGTAGAGTAAGAAGAAAAAGGTCCTGATAAATGGGGATTTTCCACACCTCCAGAGAAGCGTTTTTTCTAACATAATATTAAATTACTTTTACAATGACTCTAAAAAAATGTTGGCCAAATGATGATACGACTGAACTACAAAAATATTCATCTTTCGAAATATACCTGGGCATCTAAATAGGTTTAAAACCTGCAGAGATGCAGAATGTACCCAATTTAACAGGCCTATTTTTTCTGTCTCTACACCAGCTCACATCTCTTAAAATAGCTATCAGAGGCCGGAATAGAGACATATGTTTCAGTCTTCTCTCAGAGATACTGTTCTCTTGTTATAGTTTTGAATTACAAAATCCAAATGAACACAAAAAAATTATTATATACATGAGTACAAGATATGAATTTGTGCACTGGTGTCTAGTAGGACCACATATCACTGCAAACAGTTATGTATATATAAAACTATATTGGTGTTTTTCATTGTTATTTGTCATTTATTTTACAGGTTGAATGCTTGTTTAGATTCTGATCCTTCTGCTCCTGAATTAATGTTCAGTATGGCTACTAGACACAGGTAATTATTTCTCCAACACAAAATATTATCCTGACCACAGGTTGTTTATTTAGTTTATCATCTAAGTTTCTTTAACTTGATATCATGTTGATAAGTATTCTCACAATTTTTTATACACCCACAATCTATTTTCATTAAACTAAGAATGTATGGTATATGAACTGAATATCAAATGAGAAAGTTTTTCATTTCATCAGAAGTGGGTATGATCCACTTTCTTATTTTATTTCAGTCATAACAGAAGACCACCAGTATATACCCGAGCTATCATGGATTTTAATTTTAGTTCTGCTCCATTAGATAGTGAACCATGTATAGTGAATTTAATGTTTGAAAATACAGGAACAGTAGCATCAGATTGGTAGGTTCTCCTAATCTTTTATTTAAGATATAGCAATTCTTTCAATTTTAACCCTTCAAAGATAAGATAAAAACATTTCTGTTTTTATCGAGAGTAATACCCAAGCACTTTGTTATTCTATATTCTGGCTGAAAAGCAGTTACTAACACCATACCTAGATGGATTTCAAAATGTATTTATCAGACCTAAATGATAGAATACAGTGAAGAGTAATCCATCCTTTGTATTTTCAGGGCATTTTTATTTCCATCTGATTTACAATTAGAGTTAGAATATTGGTCAGAAACAGGAGAATATGATCAAGATGAACTACATGAGGTATTTTATTAGTTTGTTTTAGTCCTTTGTTTGGTCTAGGTGTCAAAGTAATGTTCACAGAAGAGCCCAATTTGTTAGAATAATAATTAGGAACTTTTAGTAAATTATAAAATTTAGTAACATATGCCATTGTTTTTTCAATTCATTGTAAATAAACAAGAATTTTTCTTAATGAATTCATGGAATTCTGAGATAATTGATCAATTTGGTCTTTATCTATTTGTGGCATTACCTTCAATCTACAATGTATTAAAAATAATATGAAAACAATGGAATGTGTTTTTTTTTTTTTACAGATGAAGGTTATGGACAATAGACTGTTTGCTATTGAACCTAAAAAAGGTCGTCTGCAGCCTGGAGAATGTCAAACTGTGACCTTCACCTATCAACATACAATGGCTGGAACAGATAGATTACCGGTATTGTTGAAGTTAGCTCATGGTCGAGAAATATTGGTATGTAAGCTTATTGAAAAAAAGAAAATAACCAAAATGTCAATTCAATCCATAAAGTAGATCAGCAATTTCAAATTTATTGAGTTGCTTTTTAAACATAAAACTATAAAACTGAAAAAAGTTTGCTGTCCATATCTGTGCAAAATATGTGAACTTGCAGTAATATTAAATATAATAAGCTTATAAAAATATAGAACTATAGGTAACAGCAAAGAAAAATTACAGAGATCATATTGAGAATCCTAGAACACATGAAATGCTGTGTCTGAGTTGAACTTAATTTATATGATTATTTTCAGTTAAACTTTATTGGTGTAACAGTAGAAGCAGACAGAAATTATATTCATTTCTCCTCCAACAAACATATGTTTACACCAGTTCCAGTGGGAGAGAAAACTAGTCCCATACAGGTAAATAGTGTACCCCCTCATATTATTATTATCATATTATTGACTCTCCTTCATATTATTGATATTAATCAATATCCTACATTGAGCATATGTTCAGATGAGTTCATATACCAAAATTTAGGTGTTTTTACCTTCCAAACTTAGTTGTAGATAGATGGAAGGAAATGAGATGCTTGCATTGTTATCTGGAGGTCCCCATTTCAACTGATTATATATTGACTATCTATTTCCGAGTGAAGGTTAGAAATGCTTTCAAAGCTTCAAAGTTGTTCCATAGCACACTGTACAGAACACTTAAAAAATAACACCCTTCATTTCTAATAATACTTATATGTTTTATATTTAGATCTATGAATTATATAATGGTGGAGCTCAGTCTGTCAGATATGAGCTTGATTTAGCTAGTTTAGATCTTTTACAACAGGTAGGCCCTTTACCTATACTATAGAGAAATCTTCAATCTTTTACTTAAAAATATTTTGAATGACTATTCTAGTTAGGGCTGGGTATCGACTTCCAAATTGAGATCAATTATCCACAGCAGGCTACCTATCAATAATCGATTAATAATCAAAATGATCCAATTGAGAAACCCTGTAAATACTGAATTAAAAACATGCTGGAATTCGTAATTTCATGAGTAAGTTTTGCTTCATAGAAGTATATTCTTGCTTTGATCTAATATTATAGTTTATTGTGGGTATGTTATGGGTTAAAGGGAACCTATGTAGAATAGATTACTACTTGTAAACGATTACAGTGGACAAATGTAACATATAATTGATTAAGAAATTTGATAAAAAGATAATCGAATTGAATTCCTAGTGATGATAATCAATTATTTTGATCATTTTACCCAGCCGTAGTCCAAGGATCAAGTATGATTTGAATGTCATAAGTTATTTTTTCTGAGCTTTGTCAACAAAGTCGCACAACCTTTTCAATAGTTTTATATAATTCTGCACGCTTCATTTGCAACTTTTCAATAGCACATAACTTAAAATGCCGGTAATGTTTCTTGAGTGAATTAATTGCATGGTTGAAACACAAACAATGTTTAAGCCATAACTTTGCTTATCTCCTGTAGGAGAATTTTGACCAGCCAATATTTGAATGTTTGGATCCAATTGGTGAAATATTACCTGGTAAATGTGTCGCTGTAGAATGGAGATTTTCACCACTTGAAGCTAAGACATATATGGTATGTAGATAGTTATAATAGATTAATATAATATTTTATCTCTAATAAGTCACAGTTTATAATAAATTATAACTTAAACATTCATAAGATGTACATGTTCATAAAATCTAAATTTAGAAATTAAATCACATTCATCTAAATTCATATCATGAAAAAAGGTTAGTAAATTGTCAGCCAGTCTGCAGGATGTATAGGTTTAAAACATTACCTTATTCAAGATCACTATCATAAATAGGTTTCAATATTTCAATATTAACATGATACATTAAAGGTGGATATTCCAATTTTATGGTATAATACTCCTATTCCATAATATTGTGTTCTGTTATTTGATTTGATCTCTACCCCTAAATGTCACTTAAAGATTTTTATACATTAAAGGTGGATGTGCCAATTCGAATTCAAGGCGGTGAAACCAATATAGTAACATTCACTGGTGTGGGGTATGATAAAAGGGTCATGGGGGATAGCACACCTTTAACTAATCAACAAGACCTTAGTGGTGTACCAAGCGTACAGAGTGTACCAATTCCAGGACAGGTGAGCAGCAGTGAAATCTTAGTCGAAGAATCGAGCCAGCTAGTTAAAAGGATATTGAATACTTGGAATGATCCTTGAGAAACGTCATTGTTTCTTTCCTTTTCACAAAATGGACCCAGCCATGACATTTCAGTTTTAATTTCACTACAAAACCCCAAAAATGTAATTTATACAGGTACATACCTTAAATATCTAATAAAAGACAAGAAAATAAACAAGCATATAACATTCGCAGGTAAATTGCTATCTTTTGAAAATGACGTATGATCTTGATATTTCTGTATTCCAGCTGGCATATTTGTCTCAAGAAAGAATAACATTTGCCAATGCCCCACTATTTAGTCGGTCCAGGAGAATAGTTTTTGTGATGAATAAATCCAAGGAGAAGACCATATCGTTTGAATGGCATGTAACAAGTCCTAAAGATACCCAGGTAATTATCTCTATGTCTATATGTGTCTTTATTACCATTAAATTATCTATATTTCAGTATGTGTCTGTATAACCATTAATTATCTATATTTCAGTATGTGTCTATATTACCATTAATTATCTATATTTCAGTATGTGTCTGTATAACCATTAATTATCTATATTTCAGTATGTGTCTATATTACCATTAATTATCTCTATTTCAGTATGTGTCTGTATAACCATTAATTATCTATATTTCAGTATGTGTCTATATTACCATTAATTATCTCTATTTCAGTATGTGTCTGTATAACCATTAATTATCTATATTTCAGTATGTGTCTATATTACCATTAATTATCTCTATTTCAGTATGTGTCCATATTACCATTAATTATCTCTATTTCAGTATGTGTCTATATTACCATTAATTATCTCTATTTCAGTATGTGTCTATATTACCATTAATTATCTATATTTCAGTATGTGACTATATAACCATTAATTATCTATATTTCAGTATGTGTCCATATTACCATTAATTATCTCTATTTCAGTATGTGTCCATATTACCATTAATTATCTATATTTCAGTATGTGACTTTATAGCCATTAATTATCTATATTTCAGTATGTGACTATATAACTATTAATTATCTATATTTCAGTATGTGGCTATATAACCATTAATTATCTCTATTTCAGTATGTGTCTATATTACCATTAATTATCTCTATTTCAGTATGTGTTTATATTACCATTAATTATCTCTATTTCAGTATGTGTCCATATTACCATTAATTATCTATATTTCAGTATGTGACTTTATAGCCATTAATTATCTATATTTCAGTATGTGACTATATAACTATTAATTATCTATATTTCAGTATGTGACTATATAACCATTAATTATCTCTATTTCAGTATGTGTCTATATTACCATTAATTATCTCTATTTCAGTATGTGTTTATATTACCATTAATTGTCTATATTTCAGTATATGTCTGTATTACCATTAATTATCTATATTTCAGTATGTGACTTTATAGCCATTAATTATCTACATTTCAGTATGTGACTATATAACTATTAATTATCTATATTTCAGTATGTGTCTATATTACCATTAATTATCTATATTTAAGTATGTGTCTATATTACCATAAATTATCTCTATTCCAGTATGTGTCTATATTACCATTCATTATCTCTATTTCAGTATGTGTCTGTATAACCATTAATTATCTATATTTCAGTATGTGACTATATAACTATTAATTATCTATATTTCAGTATGTGTCCATATTCCCATTAAGAGGATGTTTAGAAGCAGGTGAAAGTCAAATGTGTAGAGTTAGCTTTATTGCTTCCACAACTCCATCGTTTTATGATCTTGACTTAGTTTGTGAGGTGGGTAATATTCCTGATATTGTATTCAACTCAATTCTATGCTAAATTGAGGCGAGATTGAGTGAACATTTATTTTATATCAAACAAGTTTTTACAGCCCTATGTTCAATAATTGCATTATTTGAGATGATTTTATTACAGATAACAGATGAACATGAAATGAAGAAGTACAGAAAAAAATTATTGGAATGGGAGAAACAGAAAGAACGTGAGAAACATGAATTTACTATTACAGAAAATGATTTGGATGCTGATAAACGTTTACAAGACTCTCCTGATATGTCCAGTGTAAGTTAACATAATACATCATTAAACAACGTTCTACTGTCAGGTATTAGAGTAAACTTGTCCACCATTCCATCTAAAACTTCACAATGAAGGAACAGCTTGGAGCTTTTGTCATCTTGACATAAATTTGATAGTTGTCAACGCTAACTAGACTACGTCTCGCCAAATCCTGCAGTCAAAACTAAAGTGTTATTAGTGTAGCGATTCCTGAACACAACAGTTCAGCATTTGAGGAGTAGTAGGTTCTCAGGGTCTAGTTAGGTTTTGGGGTTTGAGACGTTTTTATTAATGATTGTTGTGGAATTCAACAAATGATGGACAAATAGACTGATAAAGGTGCAGAAACAATCTCATTTCCTTTTGTGACAAGTACACCACTCTTGTCAGGTAGTAAAAAGGGTTCCACAGCAATATGATATTAATCTTTATTTTTTGTTCTATGCTAGCCTATTGGAGGTGAGAGAGAAGGTAGAAATGGCAGTAAAACACCAGAAGGAGAACTGTCCAGATATAAGGTAACCACTTAATTCTTTTAACCACATCCTTGTCTGATTTGGCTGTATCTGTCAGACTTTGAATTCCAAAATGTCCAGCAGAATATTTGGTGTTTTTGTAAGTCACTGTTATGGATTTTTCACACATTCTAAGTTTTTTCAATAGAACTGAAGTTAATTGCTTGATGCTAAGATGGAAACAGCATTGAGTGTACAGGAACATGAAACATTTTAAATGTTGTCTTTTTCTTATAGACATTGCCTCCAATTCAAAGAAAATCAGCTGATGAATTAAATAGGTTAGAAAAGAAAAGAAAAAAGAAAGAAAAGACTATGAACTTAAAACCAGTAGCCCCAACTCCTTTCTTACTTCATCTTGGTGTAACATCCAGAACTCATGGTATTAAAGATTTTCAGAGTAATTTCCCTGATGAATATCAACATTTCCATATTGACAGGTGAGCAGAAAAAAAAAGCTTGATCAATACTTTTAATTATCTAAATTTAAACTAAAACATTCACTTCTATTTCATGCAGCTAACGAAATCCTGAACACATATCAATGTTTTTTATTTTCAATGGACAAAATTCCATCATCTACGCCTAGATTGAGAAAACCTAAAAAAGCTTATAACATTTATTAACTTCTTTAAAATCTTGATTTCTGTGTTTAATGTGATTCTTTTAGAAAGATTTGATTTATTCAGATGATAATCATGAGACTTGTTATTACAGAGCTATGGGAGAGAAACCAGTCTCAAGAGAATCTAATCAACTATCTACTGAGATTGTGGAGAATATTCAGTGTAATCAAGGTGAAGCTGGGGTGATATCAGGTGTTCTGTGTAATATCTTGAGGTTTGTTCATTTTAACATCAACTGTCTGACTAATTTGGATGATATGAAAGCCATATAGTGTTTATAAACCAAGTCACAGAGTGCTGATACAATTACTTATTTCTGTTAAAACACTTCCTTTAAATTTTCCCATCACAATGGTGTCTTAACACATTTACAAATTTCTATTTGCAGAGGTTTGCTGGAGGACAATTACTTTGTTGATGCTGCTAAAAAGGTCATCAAGGAACCAGTACCTTATTTCTGTCAGGTTGGGGATCGACCAAAATCAGCACCACCATCAACTGGCAATATCCATAAACACAGGAGTCCAGATATTCATGTAGAAGATATAGAGGCAGAAGAACTATCAAGAGAACAAACACCATCTCAAGAGTCACAAACTGTTTCTGATCAGGTAAGCTTTAGACTTTTAAGACATGCATTATAATGTATTATGTGTAATGACTAATGAGTTGTTTCTAAATGTAGTTCATGAAATATGGATTACTACCTGTACTGATATTAATATAAAGAACATATATATATATATATTTAATATATCAAATACTGAAGTTTTTAGGTAAGTAAAAATATTTATTATTTTGTCTTGCTTCACCATTGAATGATTTTTTATTTTCTCAGAGATCAGCATCAAGTCGTGGAACTAATTTCAATTCACCTGATCCTGTTTTAACTCCTACTACTGAACCTCTCCAACAGGATCAACATGATGAAACTAGAAAACAAAAACTTAAAAAGTTAGTCAGCTATTTTTATATGTAACTCTTGATCTTCACAACATATTTAACTTGTTTACATCTTTAACCCAATTTCAATTCTATTTTATAATGCAGATACGTTAGAAGAATGTATCACAGGAAAATGTCAAAATGCTTATAAATAGAAATGTAAACATTTGAATTTAAATCTTTTCAGAATGCCTAGGTTTGTTAGGTTATCTTGCATTGTTTCAAACTATTCATCAGAATCTGGCCTGTCACTTAATTTTTTCTCTCTATTTTTCAGAAATCCAGCAGTTAGTAATATAATGGAGTCAGTTCTAGAAAACTCAATATTCAACATTATGTCAGAGGCTTTAGCTCAAGAATTTAACATTACAGCTCGTCCTAGATATATTGCTTTACCAAAACGTCCTGCATTATCTACTAATAAATCAAAACATTAGGTTTAATTTATTTTTATATTATTTTTGTGTGCTAAATCTAAGTTTAACTCACTAGGTATGAATCTTTTATAAGATATTGATAGAAGGTAATCAAGGTGAATTTTGAAAATGTAAATCAATAAGTTTGCAATAGTAGGTTCAAACTAGAACTTTTGGTGTCAAAAAAAGAGTTAACAAATATATATATATCATATATATTGCATGAAACACCTGCAGCTATAACCTTCAGAATATAAGAAAGCATTATAGTTTCACTTTACAAATATTTTTGTTGAATTAATTAGCATGTCATATATTCCCTTTTTCAAAACTTTTTTGATTTATGCGATAATGACTACTATACAAAATGTGATACCAAAGTAAACTACGTTTCAGGCTTATGTAAATGTTTTTAGGGGAAAGAGGTATTTGATAATTTAACAGCAGTTCTTGCTCTCTCTCATCGAGGATTGTAGCTCTATATATTTTTATCTGTGATATTTTGTATAAATATTGATAATTGTATATAATATAGTTAATCTTAAAATTATTTATGATATAGCTTTCCTGAAATTTCAGCATTCTTTTTATTCTGCTTCCTAATACATGTTTTTATAATTCCCACAAGAAGCATTATTCTGATGAATTCTTTCTTTCAAGAATACACCAATGTTTTATAACAAACTTACTTGAATTTTACATATTGCAGTATTCAAATATAACAGCATCAGCTGTGTTACCTTTATGTGTTTATTTATGTATTTGTATATTATTATAAATAAAACATTATAAAAATATGTTTTTTGATCTGCAGAACGTATATTCTGTGTCCATTTCACTCTGATATTACTTTTGCCAGTCTACAACTGGATAGCTATCTGGAATAATGATCCAGCAGGGAAAAGTTATGCAACTACTCTTAACTATTGTGCTTTGCTCTGTTATCTTCCAGTAATAACAGAGGAAACATGCCTTTTAAACCTTGGATACATGAGTACAGGTCTTTTCAGTTTATGATCTTCTGGAGTTCCTTAAAATTTACGCTTTTGAGTCCAAGTCATAAAACTATAATGAATTTAAGCTCAAATGTATTAAGAACAGTGACAAGCAATGTTAGCAAAATAAAGAAGATTTGAACTAGGTTTGTCAACTTTACATCCCATAAACTGGGTTTGTCAACTCTGCATCATATTTTAAATATATACAATTGTTATTTGGAATATCAATCATCATGATCCATAGATATCAGCTGATTGAAAGGATCCTAGAAACCTAAGCTACCTTATTTTTATAATATGTATTGATGTGATTTATAAATGAAATGTAAGTATGACAAATAGTTTTTTGTATGGGGAAAAAATACAAGGTGTGTTAGAATAGAATACTGGAATCACATCAAATTTATTACAAACTATAAGTTTTCGCATTAGAAATAATCAAACTGGGCACGTATTCTCGAAACGATCTTTGCGCTTGGATATCCAAGAAATAGTGTTTGAAATTAAAAACTTAGTACATCCCAGCGCTAAGATTGTTTCGAGAATACGGGACCTAAATATAAATGCCCTATCCCATTCTGCAACACCCGCATAAACTCCTGGGTTCTTAGTCTTCAAAACGGATCCCATTAAGCTTGAGGAAGAGGGTAACACACGAGTAAGGAGGTTCTACGGCTATTTTCGATCAGGAACTGTTTGATGTCAGTGTCTTGAAGACAATTTGGCCGCCTTTTTGAGTGGCCGTCGATTCGAGCTGTCAAGTTAGCGGCCCTTTAGTGGTGTCTTGTCATGATGGAGCAGCCAAGCAACTCTCGCGACTTCTATCCCAAAATAAAGTAAACGCCACAATATCTATTTGCAGTTTTGCTGGTTGATCGTCTGGCTAGAACTCTTGCTTTCTTCCGGCTTGGCGAAGTCGGACCCTTCGACTAAAGGCTCTTGTGTTTGGTCTCCAGCAGGTTTCACACGAATGACTCTTCCTGTAAGGGTTGGCTACAGGACGCTCGAGTATGTCCTAATACACTTTCCGCCATCTACATCAAGGAGGGTGTGACGACA
>NW_008709889.1:1522974-1540517 GCF_000327385.1 Lottia gigantea | reverse complement strand
TGATCCGATCAATTTTATTCTCTTGGTTGTTGAAGATCTTATTACAGAGAAAGATATAACTGATCATTAACAACATCTTGTTCCTTTTTTTTTTTTTGATTGTTTTATTGAAATTGTTATATCATTCATATCCAACGTTTGACATGCGTACGAAAATTAAATTGCACTGGTAGATAGTGTCGTCGTCGTATAAATTAAAGAAGAGTTACAATTTTTCTCTCTCGTAGATTTCTAAATAACATTTGTGAAGACCCATAGGACCTAATGTACTAAATCCAGCTCTGAAAAGTGCCATCTTTGTTCCAATTTCATATGGATTCCCTTCTTTATCGGGGATACATAAAATTGTCATATTGTCGGTTAATTAGAAAAACGTCCGCATATTTTCGTTATTATGTCTTCTCGACAACGTCTTAATCCCCAAATATACACAATAGGATTAACTAAACTGTTGAACATAAATAGAGTAATCAGAGTAACAAACAGCTTTCGATTTGGATCTTTAGAAAAAATACCGTAATATGTGATATATGCACCCATTGGAAAATAGGATACTACAAAGGCTATGATGTTGATCCCAACAGTGAGAGTTAACCGAATTTCCTTTTTCGTAACGAATATATTCCTTGTGTACGGAGTGTTTCCACCAACCATTGTTGCTGCTATTTGATGTATTTGTCTCTTAGCTACTGTCATAATGTATGCATACAAAGTCGTATTCAAGACTGCGGCGCAGCACATCATAAATCCCAAAATGGAGGAAGCAGTTGGACTTCCCAGTGTCAATAAACAGGTTTTTGTCTCGATTGTTTCGCTCCAAAGATCCTTGTTAAAAATTGTCCAAGACAAAGCAATTGAAAAAAGCCATATAGCACCACTGTAAATTAACAAGCGCTTCCATGTTACATACTGGTCGTAATTTAGAGGTATTACAATTGTCACGAATCTTTCGAAAGTCGCCAATACATTTGAGAATGTTATTGTACATGTGAAAATACAAGCAGTGTGAATTCGAAGTCGACATATGACATTTTCACTGGTGTATTCTGTCGGTACCAGTCTTACACATAAAACTTGTAGCCCGATCAGGGTATTTGCTGACATTATCATCGAAAGAGATACCGTATCCTTTTTATTCACTGTTTTGGATATTAGTAAAGATAAAATTGTAATTAGATTTAAGAAAAATATAACACAGCCGAAAATACCATTCACATATCGTTGCACAGCACTATCTTCTAGATATGATTCCTCTGTTAAACTAACAGTTGTGCAGTTATCCTCCGAAACAGAACAGTTAATCATAATGATGATTCGCACAGAAGGGGTCCTTCCATGATAGATAGTTTCTACATGACTTAAGCCAACACCGACGTTGTAGGCCAAATGAACAATTAAACGAAGCTGTTACTTATATTTCAATAAGAACTGTCGCTGAAACGGGTGTGATTATAAAACAATCGCAGGAGGAAATATCACGAATTTAACAAAAGATATCGATCCCTGATTTTATATTGATGTTATAAAGAGTAATAAAGGACAATACAAAATATTAGATTATAAGCCCAACCTATCGACACGCACTGGTCGGCCAGAGCAACACCATCGAAAATGTGAAAATATTGAATACTTAATGCTTTCGTTGCTCCTCAAGTGTTAATTGTCCCTTTGTTTGTTCTCATTGGATGATATTTCCAATATGACTTATTATGTTGGTTGGTAAATGAAAAGTTAACATTCGCTTCAAGACTTATTAGTACTTTTTATACGCCCACTTAAAAATGTGAAATCATATGAAAACTGCAGCCTCTATTGTGCCCACAAGAAATGTGGGACCGACGGATAGGTTCGACGACAATATACGACCCGATTTTTCGAAGAACGGTTATTGCCCTTGATTTAGTAAAATGCGTCAAAATTTTGTGGGCACAATGGATTTTGATGAGACTTGATGTGAGCATTGGGGTTGATAAGATTTGACGATTCTTCGATGAGTTATTGCCGTTGTGGTCAAGTCTGAATTTGATTATTGTCAGTTTTTATACGCCCACATGAAAATATGGGCGTACATTGCCGTCGCCCCTGTCCGTTCACATTTCTTGTGGGTGCAATAGAGGCTACAATTTTTATCCGATCTTGATGAGACTTGGTATGCAAATATTTTACCAAAAATTGAAGACAACCCTGGTTTCTTCTATATTTTACAGTGAGTAAAGCAAATACTTCTTTTTCTATATATATATCTATATTTAAATTGTACCATAGATAATTAACTTTTATCCGATCTTGATGAAATGCACGTAAATATTGATGAGATCTCGGTTAAGTTAGAAATTGGTAATAATCGGATGAACAGTTTCAGAGTAATTACCCTTGTGTTTACGGCGATGAGACCATGTTCATGTTTGAATTTGATGATAATTTGATCAGGCTTTGCCTTGACTTATAAATATTTTTTTTAGATTACATGTATTTGAAAATTCATTATTAAGCCACTAAGGATTTTGTTATCATTTCTGACAGCTGGTTGTGGGCGTTTGTTACCTTGCCTTGACATAAAGAAACCCCAAAGACTACAATTTACCATACCTATCAGAGGCACCATAGACATTGCTTTAGCTTTGCCGTCTTTTGGCCTACTATAACTGGCGTGGTCTTGATTGCGTTACTTGGGCAAAATTCTTAGATATAAAACGAGCTGGACAGGTATGGCATGGTATATGGTATGTTTAATGGAACAAAAACAGGCCTACACTATTGATATTTTTACAGGGCCCACTGGCTTAGAGTCATAAACAATGAAAGCTTTGTTCTAGTTTCTTTTATGTGGTTTATTTAAAAAAAACAAAGGCCATGTTAAAATAAAAAAAAAAAACAGTTTTAACCTTAGTAAGGCTACAGTATTCATTTAAAAAGAAATTTTGTGTATATGTGTATTGATAATATTTGAATTAAAAAAGTATTACATGTACTTGCTTAAAATTTGAAATAGTCATGACGACATTTTTGATCATAAAACGTGAATATATAGTTAAAATCCATGACTTAAATATGTTAAAAATAGGGGCAGAGTGTAAATTTGAGCATGTATAAAGGATGTATAAATCGAATGTCTGAAGTCATTCTCAATTTTTTTTCACAATTTGTATTTAAATCTGATTTTTGTTAATACATTAATACAATATTTGTTTTGAGTTAATAAAATGTCTGAATTCCAAACAGTTAGATTTTCTCTCAAGGTGAAAAAGGCTGTAGGGGAAAGGTGCGTAAATTGGACCAAGTTTTTGCGATTACAGAAACCTAATCAAACCACAGGATTAAAATTCGACCACTAAAGTTAACATCTTTAAAGCAGCATGGATAAATCCTACCTCCCACTCCATAGAAGATAGCTTGCCCACTGGCAGCTTTGATTTTGAATAAAAAATATTTGGTAGTACAGTAACAATCACCAGTATGAAATATTCAACTTCAGTCATACACTTCTTTTGAACTTCTTGAGGATACTGGATAATTTGACCATGTTTCATCAAAATATGTCAAGAATTGGGTCTCCTTGAGTGTCCACAGGCTAAAACTTCAACGCGTTTTCAAGAACAATGGCAATAACTCATACTAAATATTTGTTGATTGTTTTGATTTTCAATAGGGTTCATCCTTGGGTGATAACAAATACTCACATCAAGTTTCGTCAAAATCGTCAAAGATAGCTTGCCAGGCAAGGTAATATACGAATACTGGAAGCTTTGATTTTGAATAAAAATATTTAGCAGTACAGTAACAATCACCAGTATGAAATATTCAGCCTTCAGTCATACACTTCTTTTGAACTTATTGCCCTTGTTCTTGAAAACATGTTAAATTTTTAGCTCGTGAAAACTCTAGAAGGCAAATATTCAATCTTCAGCACAGGACTGAATAATAAAACCAAGTTTTGTCAAAATCCAGTAAGAATCATGCCTTTTAGTGTTTAAAAGCTAAATTTGAAAGCGTTTTCAAGACAAGGGCAATAACTCATACTAAATATTTTGATTCTTCTGATTTTCAATAGGGTTCATCCTTGAGTGATTACGAACACTCACACTAAGTTTTGTCAAAATCCGTCAAGAATTGTGCCTTCTAGCACTAGCGTGCTAAGCGTGGTAAATAGCCATAAGTATCCTTACCGCTATTTACCACGGCGTGGTAAATAAAATTAGTCATGATTTGATATTCTTTTTGGCAAAAATTGCTTAAAACTACCTAAATATTCAAAATAACGATTTTGAATTAAAAACTCATCATTTTTATCAAAAATTCGCTTTTTGAACAAAAAATGTCGTGAATAAATGTCAAGGCCGACTTTGAAGAGTTCACGGTTCAAGGCTGAATACTTCTCAATTCAAACCTATCTAAAAAAAGTTCCGCGTTGTATGAAATTTAGTGTACATTCATTTGTTCTTTCGGCAATAGATCTTAATTACAAATCAGTCAAAATTTACTTTTAACCTTGTTAATGAATTGGAAAGCAGGCTTATTACAAGTATATCTATTCAAAATCAATTCAGGACTAATCTTCCGCAAATGATGGTAAGGGTATTTTGTTTGAGAATAATTTTTGAAAATAAATTCCTGCATTTTATGCAATTTGTCTTCTAATATTACTACCTTTTTTCAAGTATAACTACAGTTGCTTATTTAGAGGGTAGTCAAAGTGCCCTCTAAAAGCCAAAAAGCCCGTCCATGAAATCTTGGCTACGCCACTGAGTAAGTAATGTATATTGTAATGTTGGGTCATATCGGTGTTAAGGTGATTTGAGAATAAAAATCCCATAACAGTGCAGGCCTAGGTAACAAAGTTTGAATTTTAAACGCGTTCACCCCTGTACATTTTCGGCCTTTTTCATGGTCGCCCCGAGTTCATTCGCCCTGGGTCCGTTCGCTCCACAATAATCCATAATCCTTAAGGTTTGAACAAAATGTTTAAATATGTGTTATATTCTCGAAGTTGGTCACTTATGAATTAACAAAGCTATCATGTGACTTAAAAAAATACTGACTTGTTAGTCTTTCATTCAAACCTTTACCAATTTGTCGTCCAGAAACCTGCCTTCACTAACACATGTTGTTTCTCCAAACGATTCTATATTCCTAAAAGTGTTCAGAATTAACATGAACTTCGAAACAAAGAAATAAATAATGTAAAAACCGCTAAAGTTCCTTAAAATTCTCAAGAAAGTGGAAACATGGCCCACTTTTCAACTCGATTCATGCAGCATTGAACAATTTTATTGCACCCAGAACAAATCTTTTTTGTTAATCGGACAGTTACGTCAATTTTTTAACCAATCAGAAACGGGATTTTTTTTGGCTAAGCCAATCAGTAATAGTGTTCACATCTCACCGTCAAAATTTTAGCCTTCAAACTCACGTGTGTCCAGAATTATCCGTGTTTGAAACTAGTATATAGATGAGATCAGTAAAAATACAGATATTGATAGTGTTTGTCTGTTGTATGTAGTAGTGTTCAGTAATGATACATACATTGATAGTGTCTGACTGTAGTATGTAGTTAAGGTCAGTAATGATACAGATATTGATAGTGTTTGATTAGTACCTAGTCAGTAAAAATACAGATTTTGATAGTATTTGACTGTAGTATGTTGTCTAGGTCAGTAATTAATGATACAGATATTGATAGTGTTTGACTGTAGTATGTAGTAGAGTTTAGTAATGATACAGCTCTTCATAGTATGTGACTGTAGTGTGTAGTAGAGGTCAGAAATAATACAGATATTGATAGTGTTTGACTCTAGTATGTAGTAGAGATCAGAAATAATACAGATATTGAGAGTGTTTGACTGTTCTTTGTAGTAGAGATCAGAAATGATACAGATATTGATAGTGTTTGACTGTAGTTTGTAGTAGAGGCTAATAATGATACAGATATTGATAGTGTTTGACTGTAGTATGTAGTAGAGGTAAGTAATGATACAGATATAGACTAATACTACAGCCAAACACAATCAATATAATATGTATTATTACTAAACTCTACTACATACTACAGTCATACGCTATAAATATCTGTCACATTACTGACCTAGACAACATACTGCAGTCAAATACTATCAATATATGTATTATTACTGACCTAGACTACATACTGCAACCAGACACTACCAATATATGTATTATAAATGACCTAGACTACATACTACAATCAGACACTATCAATATATGTATTATTCCTGACCTAGACTACATACTACAATCAGGCACTATCAATATATGTATTATTCCTGACCTAGACTACATACTACAATCAGGCACTATCAATATATGTATTATTACTGACCTAGACTACGTTTTACAATCAGACACTACCAATATATGTATTATTACTGACCTAGACTACATACTACAATCAGGCACTATCAATATATGTATTATTACTGACCTAGACTACATACTACAATCAGACACTATCAATATATGTATTATTACTGACCTAGACTACATACTACAATCAGGCACTATCAATATATGTATTATTACTGACCTAGACTGCGTACTACGAAGCCAAACACTATCAATAACTGTATCTTTCCTGACGTCTGGAAACAAACAAATCAGTTAGCTCAAAAGAGTGAGTCAGTCGAGTCTAAGATAGTTTTTCAGGCAATGTAACATTTGTCATCTTTGTTTAAATTAAATTTCGAAAAACGAGAGCAATACCTCATATTTGAAATTTCCCATTTTTTTTTCAATAGGGTTCATCCTTGGGCGATGTTAAACATTTGGCAGAACCGCACCCATCACCAGTTCATTATACTCAACCCTTAGCCAAACACTTCTTCCAAACGTTCTTTTTTTCGATTTGTATACGGCTCTTCTCTACGTGAAACAGAAAAGTAGGACGTTAAACTGCATAAAAATTAATAATTCCGTCCCAATCTGCCACGAACTGTAAGAGTGTGTTAAAGCTTGAAATAGAACTCTTTTCAAAAGACAAGGAAATAACTAATTACATAGTTTTCAACACTTTTAATGCGGTTTCTAAATGATTATTATGAAGTTTTATGTAAATTTATCTAAATTTATCAACAATTGTGCCTTTTACATTTACTAGCTAAAGAACAAGTTATATTGTTAGGGTGTTTGAGACGAGTCTCAATGAAAGCACTGGCCTAGGTCAGAGTAATATAGGGTTCATCGTTCGGTGATAATAAACAATTTCACCAAGTTTCGTCTAAATCGTTAAGATTTGTACCTTTTCGAGTATTTACAAGCTACAGACTGAACGCATTTCGAAAGACAATGCCTCAAAACATTGCAAATGTTATGATTTTTCATTCATAATAATCACTCATATGATAATATACTAATCAAATAAGCAATTAGATGCTCAGTAGGATTAGGCTTTGTTGTTTTCCTTGCACCAATTGTCCAAATATAGGAACAGTGTCGACAAATCCTACGCATATCATCCGCCGCATTGAGTCTTTTTCGAGCTTTAGTTTTGATGACTAAAGTGTCGAGGTTCGCTTGATTCGTCGTGTTGAAGGGCACCAGAAATCCTGAAACTTTATAATTCTTCTCCTACAATAGTTAGTCACACCTTACACCTCAGGGGATGAAAGGAACCCACGCTGGAAACCAGGAATATACAGTTTTATAGCTTGGAATTTAAAAATTCAATAAAAGTCTGTCAAAATTATAGCTTTAAAATGTATATATAAACGAATTGCTGACGCATTCCTTATGGTTCACATCATTGCGATTGTATAAATGTTTTGGACTGTGAAATTTAGCGTCCAAAATGCTCGAAAACCACAGTCACCGATATTAAATATGGCGGATATTTTCCTTCGCTACGGATATTAAAATGCTTATTTTGGTGTGTCAACAATGTGAAATGTGCACAATATTTATATTTTTGAAACCTAAAAAGTGTGATTTTTTGAAATATTAAAAAAAAATTGAATGAAATCCCCTAAATAAAAAAAAACGTGGTAAAATTTAAATAACACGTTTTTTCTCAATAGACTAACATGGTGACATTGGCCTAATTTAACAAGTTACCACGCCGTGGTATATAGCTGTAAGGGTACTTACCACGCCAGTGGTAAATAGCCACTGCCTTTTTTTTATATGAATATTAATGTATTACGGTGCCTTCACGTACTTGTCCATCTCATACACTATACTTGTGTATATGTATTTTTCTAAAATGTTAGATAGGTGAGAATACTATTATTGATGTGAAGGCTCAATACTCCATATAACAAAGTAAAATATAGTTTATATTCTATCTTGGAACAGTTACTAAAAGATAAAGATTAAGTAAACCATATGGCTAAATTTTAACAAATTTGTAATCACAAATAACAAATTGATAAAAAAAAAACAATGGTAGTGGTGGGGTATGGAGCGTTGGGTGTATGTGTGGTAGAGGCTGATGTCTCGGATTGGCAAGGAATGGGCAGCATTGGCGTGGATGGGAGATGGCATGCTGGGCGCTGTTGTATGGTGGGGCGCTGCAGTGTAGTTGGTTGGCGGTAGGAGCATGGTGTATGAGCTATTGTGTGCCTTGTGCGCTGGCTGCTTGTTGATTGCGTTGGACGTTTTGCAGTGCATGGCGTGTTTTTGACTATTCAATCAGTGAAACATTGGAAAAGATAGCTTCCCAGGCAAGGTGACAGAAATGATAACAAAGTCTGTAGTGGTTTAATATGTGAAACCAATCATCCGATTGTTACTAATTTCAAGCTTTACCATGTTTCATCAAGATCGGATTAAAAAATGTAGTCTATAAAAGTCCTACCAAGCAAAATTTGACGCATTGAATTAATTCGAGAACAATAACTCCAAAACCATTTCATTATTACCGTTTTTAATAAGTCTAGGGCAATAAGTCCAACACCTTGGCCAAGATCTCATCAATATACAGTCAAGTAACCTAATTTCGTGGAAACCTATTATTCGTGGATTTCCGGAAAGGATTAATAATATACATGAGCGACCTTCGCATTAGTTTGTTTTGATAAACATGGGTTTTATCTACAATATCAGCTAGTAGAATGAATCCAGTAGTTTCAAGCAAGGTAAAATGTATTAATGTATACTTTGACAAATACAAAATGGCGGATTTCACTTATTACCAAACGATACCATTTTTTATCGGCCGAATTTCCTTATAATCCCAAGCGGTAATCGGAATTCCAAGTGTCGAATGAATGAAGTCACGTGATCAACTAGCGGATTCCGTGTCAGCAGAAAATTTCTATGTAAGTCTATGGAACACAAAGTAGACCATATTCTTATGTTGTTTCAGAGACTTTTAGCAATAAATATGTATACACATACCGAATTTCATTTGATTCCATCAAAAAATCTAGTTTTTAGAGCGTTTACAAGCAAATGTTGACGGACCGACGGAACTTCGTTTCATGAATATGTATGCACATGCCGAATTTCATTTGATTTCTTCAAACACTCTAGTTTTGAGCGTGTTTACGAGCAATTGATGTTGATAGAAGCACTTACTGTATAGAGGTTAAAGGACGATAACTCCTCAAAACTGACGTAAGAGGCCTCAATCTTGAATGATAGATGAACCACAGCCATATATACGCCCACCATGGCATGCGAATGGTAAATATTCAAGATTTTGGGGCAAGGCTAATAACTCTGCTTCTAACTGTCGAAAAATAGCTCAAATTCGAACTCGATCTTCGTTTTTTGAATACGTATAGATATACCAAATTTCATTTGATTCCATCAAAAAATCTAGTTTTTAGAGCGTTTACAAGCAAATGTTGACAGACGGACGGACACACAGTCAATATTATGTTGTTCAACAAATTGACGCCATCAATAAATATCCAAATTGCTTTGACCATCAATATATTGACTCAATAAGATAAAGATATAGACAAGAATTTTCAAATATGCCAGTAGAGAAGATGCGGTTTTCTAAGTTTGGCGATTGAGAGCTATAATCAGTCTCATTTCATTGTTAATAGATAAATAATAAAGAAAGGCGGGTTAATAACATAATTTATTACAATTCCCAATCCATGTAATACAGTGATACAGGACATATTTGTTGAATATAAAGAATGAATAAATGAATAATTACAATATGAATTACTAATTACAATCATACAATTTCATTGCCAGTTACTTCATTACAAATTCATTTATATTTTATTTAGAGGCTAATGTTATATAATGTTATCTTAATTCATTTCTAAAATATCGTGTGCAATACACAACAACTAACAAAAACATCTTGAGAAAAGTTCAAAATTTGTTTTTAATGATTATTTCAATTCATTTCATCAAACCAAGAAAACACAGAGCCTCTACCTGACATTTTTTATTACGACAAGTACAGAGAAGATTCAAAAAGGCTCAAGACACTGTTATTTAAAGGCAATTAATATGAATTATGAACAATTTCAATATTTAAGGAAGTACCTTATGCAAAAAAAAATACAAAAACAAAAGATGAATGCACAAATGTTCATATTTTAAGATACTTATATTACATTTCTTGAAAGGATTGTACAGTACAAGTTTTGAAAATAGTTGAAAACACTTTAACCAAAATGTAAAAGACAGAAAAAAGATCTCCAGGAACTTAAATTATTTGCAAAAAAAATAAATTAAGAAAACACAGTCGAACAAGTCAAGAAAAAGAATGGCTTCTTTAAAGGGATACTACGTCTTAAAATGAACATAAAATTTTAATTTTGCTCAAATTTGGCCAATAACAGTATATATCCATCAGTGGACTTACCTGGTGTCCTAACTATACATCAAAATCCCTTTATAATCCGATATATCCACAAAATCAAGTAATTAATTATAAAACGCTTAATACATCCATTAAGCGATTTTCAAATCGTGAGTCTAGGAAATCTGGTGTAATTTTCAAGGGGAAGTAACTCTCAAGTGGGGTTTCCCACCTCCTTGACCTCTACTCTTGTATTGACCTCGACATTGTCGGAATAATAATGCCTCGTAGGAGATTAAGCAACTCCGCGAAAAAGCAATTCATATAATTTAGAATGAATACTCCACCACTAACACAATTTCAACGAATATTAATCATTGGAAAAGTTTATTTGTATACACCGAAAGATGATTGTTTCCTGTTTTAGCGTTCATTACCCAGAGTCTTTTTTTCTCAAACTGAAAGGACTTGTCGCTTGCTCACTTTTTATAAAAATTTTGATTATAGTTTTATTGTCGCTTTTTCAAACTTGATAAAGTGTGGGATGCATACTTATTTAACCAATGGTCACTATTAAACACAAATATTAGCCACAGGACGAGTGTATTCTAAGACGTAGTATCATAAATATACTGAGAAAACTGACTGAAAAGAATTAGATGTATGATGATATTCATAAGAACTAAATTGCTACTTCTCCAACAACAAGAAACAAACTCAAACAGTCATTTAGCTCAGATTTGTTATAAAATTATTATGTGATATTTGACCAGGATTATTATGTTACAAGTCATAATTAATGCATCAAATCCTGTAAGAAACATTGGTAAGAATAAATTATGAATTTCAAAATGAATCAACAATTTGTATTCAGTCAATTTTTCAGTACGTTTATCAAACAAAAACGAAAAGAAGCAAATAATTCACTGGAGTTACGAAAAAAAAATTATGAATAAATTCAAAAGGAAATGTAAAGCCCACTGGTAAAATTGTATTTCATATCAAGTTTCAGATCTGCTACAATGTCACAATGTATCATCAATGTATCATGCAAGCATGTTCATTCTTCAACAAAATCTAAATACACTTCACATTTCCAGAAAATAATCAAAACAGAAAAAGACAACTCATAAATGAAATAAAAAGAGAACACCACTATCATCTATCACCTTGGAGTAAGTCTTAATTGTATTAGATAAATCATACCATTTTGTTTAAAATCTTTTCAAAATTTTTCTAGCAAACTAAATCCTTTAAGTTTCAGCAATTTGGCACTCGTTCTAAGAAATGGTGTAAATTAAGACTGCCTATCAAATATAATCAAAACAATAAATTACAATTTCTATGGTTAAATTAATTAAAAGCTTCATACATTTTTGTCCTAGCATTACAGTACATTTTTTTGATATCCAGATAATGTGCTAATACTTACATCTGAAAGTTTCTGATTCGACAATTGTTATAAGTTAGGTAGAGTAGGTTACTTAGAGTAACTATTCTTATAAGGATATATTGGTCTTTATTAAAACATATAAATAAACAGTTGACATTCTACAAATTATACTTTAATTCAACACAGTTTGTTCTTGGGGCCTTGGAAAGTAACAGCACTTTTGTTGTAATAATCTATATATACAAAAATCTAATTACATATGTGCATAAATTATTGAGAATTAAATATATTACAACTTAAATGAGTAGCAATACAAATTTGATAATACTTTTCAATAACTGAATATTTAAATAAAAATTTGAAAATTTTGTAGAAAATATTGTGAAAAAATTTGAACATTACAAAAAGTAGAAATATTTTGAGCACTTTTGACAGCAATCATGTAATGAATTCTTATCAGAAAAATATAATTAACAACCAATAATATACAATTAAACTCAAATCAAAATATAATCATAAACTATCTGAAATGTATTGAATACTGCATATTTTTGAAGAAAAATGGGGGAAAACGGAAATAATTGCTTTGTTTCAGCTAGGGGAAGAGACAATTTATTTAAATATTTAAATAGTGTTAAGACTAAATTTTGTTTCCACAGTTAAAATAACATGTTATTTTTTTTTTTATAAAGTTTACAATTTATATATTATATAATGTTATTCACTGATATGCAAATATAAAAAATAAAATTTCACAATAAATTAGTTTATTTAATTTTTATATTTTACTTTGGTTAATGTTTAATTAAAGCAAAGCTCTTAAGTATTTAAAGTGCCATCACCAATCCTAGAATCCATAATTACATCTACCAATAATGCATACATAACATCAGCGGCAGCGGATTGGGAAAATATTTGGTAGAATAATTCTATGTATTCATATGGATGCATTTCAATATTGTATATTTGCAATATAAAGTATATTGAACTAATTAGAACATTAAAAAAGGCTTCATAAGGCACATGGTAATGTTTTGTAATAAATCTGTCATGTATTGTCTCTACAGAAAATCAGCCTTTCTTAAATCATAACAATGTAAATGGCACTCTTGATTTTTTTTACCCTCTTAAAACCAGTAAATTGTCGAGATCTGTCAAGTCTTTACACTGTACTAGAACATTTCTTACCATTGTTTAGATTATTATTATTTTAGTGCAAAAATAAGATTCAATTTAAACTAAAAAAGTGTACATAGTCTTGCGGCAAGAGAGTGAATATACGCCCATCAGCAGCTTGATAAAGAGCTAAATGTGAACTGTAAAACAAACTCTAAGATATCTCTGAAGAAAATCGCACAATCTTCATAATGACATTGACAAACATACAAAAGATCAAAAGAATCTATAGAGAATTGTAGCCTGTAGAGTGAGCACGAGGTAAATGTGAACGGACAGACCAACCACAATATACACCCATACTTACGTGTGGGCGTATAAAAATTGAACACAAACAAAAAGAACAGAAATGTGAGAGAAATCAAATTATGATTACTGTAATGTCTATTCATGGTGTCAACTGTTCTAATCTATTTATGTAGGTTAATTTCACAGACACTCTTCTGGTTCATTTAATTGAGGGTTTTCAATTTTTCTTTTTATTACCCCTTTCAGAATCCTTGATCAATTGTGTTACCACCCGATTAGGATTACAAATCCTTACTATTACACAAATTCCTTGCAATCTTTTTCATGTTGGAAAATGTAAATTGACTAAACGACTTAATGCTGGACTAAAAAGAGCCTCATAACCCCCCAAAATTACCCTCAAGTTTGATTTAAATGAAAATTCTGTATGAAAAGAAAGGTAGCATTAGGTCTACTCTGCCTAAAATTCTGGTACAGATTATAGCAGGGATGTCTGTAAAAAGGTTTTTATATTGATTTGTTTCTTATACTTCAATTTGTATATAATTTTAGAACAGCAGACATGTGGATAGAATTAATATCACCAACTCTATTGTATTATTCTTGATATGATGTGTCACAATTATTCACAACCCTTCTAATTCTAATTGATTCTAACAAAATGATTGAATAATTTATATGAATAGAAACTGTTTTCATAAAAACTTCAATTGACCAAAATTTTCAGACTTAATATTGAAAATTATCTTCAAAAGATTTTAATATGCCTTTTTAAATTGAGGGAGTTTGATGAAACCAATTTCTATTTCTGGTGAATTTGCTATAACAAGTGAACATAATACAAGTTTTTTGATTATAATTATATATGCATAATATTATACTAATTTCATTTCTTCTTTAACTGTTTCTTTTGTTCTTTCTCTCTAGCTTTCCTATCTTTTTCTTGTTGTTTCTTTTCTTTATCCAGGGCTGTTTTCATTTCTTTTATTTTCTTTTTTAACAATTCTCTATCTTTACTGACTGTTATTCCTAGAGCCTGTAATATATGAACTATATTATATAGTAGGCTAGTATGTATGAAAGATAAGATGATGATCATTCATCCATAGAACGTACACTTGATAAAGCCATGTCATTGCAACTTTTTAGTCTTACAATACTATGTTAGAGTGGGTCTATTTTGATGAACTAAAGCAATTAAAACATCTAACACCTAATGGCTTACAATAAAAAATATCAATTTAAATTTATAAATGGAGGCAAAATGGCCTTCAGTCATATAACACGTTTAATCAATACAGAACCATGGACATAATATGTAAAGAACAAATTTTAAGTGCTTTGCTTATTCAAGAAACAATCAGAAAATATTTTTGTTAAAATAAAACAAATTTCGATTCTAATTAGCCTGTGCTAGTGCCTTTTGTTGAATAGTAACTTGTTACCTTTCAAACACCCTAATCTCTATTATTATTATTACATACCTTTAATTTAGAGCCATCTAAAGTTAATAATAGTGAACCAGTAATGTGTTTATCTTGAAATACAGGAATATATTTATCTAATTCTAAGCCCAATAACCAATGACATACATGTTCATTATTCCACTCAATGATATTACACGATTGATATTGGTTCTGATTTCTTTTATTTGGTGATAAATTCTCCTGAAATATACAATTAACACATCAACTAATATAGTTGCAGAAACTATTGTTCTTGGATGATAATTTCAGTAACCATATTACAACATAATTAAAGATCCAATTTAATGCACCTTTTCTAATCAAGTTTTTTCTGCCATAGTGCTATTTGAACCAAGTTTCAGTTGAATAAGCTTTGTTGAAAGAAATAACACGACCGGAATGAATCTATCAATATAAATAGTTCACAATTAATTTCAATAACAATACTCTCTTTATCAAATCTTCTTTAAAGAAAGTGCTATAATATAACTTTCTGAGTAAAGTTTACCTCGGCTGCTGGTGTACCAGAGATATTATAAGAATAAGCTGATTTGGCACCGTCTTCATCAAATTCTGACACCATAGCAGATGATGTTATATCACTTGTTGAACTTACAACTACAAAATTATTAAAATTATATTTCATTGAATACCATCTGATCAACCAGTCCCTATATAAAATTTTTTTAATATCTTTCTAATGTAAATGTCTATTAATAATTTATTATGGCTATTTCTATTTCCTTTATTCAGTTTTTTAAAACCATTATCATATAAAGTGACATCAATATATCATCAAATATTAGCTTCTTTACATTCAACCAACATTCCAAAACTAAAATAAATGTTTCAAAGCTATAGCAATTTCAAGCTCACCACTCCAATTGATATATCTTGCCTTAACAAAAGGGTTGAGCTCATCACACCTATAATACTTGGACTTGCACACTAATTTTACAAAACACAATTGCTATAGACCAAATATATGAAGATTTGAGTTGTCTCAAATTTGAGTGATCTAGAATAAGTGAAACGCAAGGCTCAAATACATCCATGTACCCATTAACCTTACTTTATATAAAATCATTAAAGGATTATAGTGATATAAATATATTGGAAGAGATCAATTACATGCAATAAACATTAATAAAGATTAAGTTTGAAAGAATAGGGAAAGCATGCCGATAATTATTGGAACAAAAACAAAAGCAAAAAATCTTCAAACAAATCTCTTATAAGCTTATGCTTTAAACCCCATCAACAAAATAAAGAGAGAAATAAAAGCTGGTTTAGATATGGGTGATTATATTTACTGATAATTTACATTAAGATAAATGTTTCAATTATAATTCAAGAATTAAAGCACAACAATATACTGTGTACAAGAGGGTGTGTTTATATGTGTGTGTTTAAACTTGTGTGATACATCTTTTTTGTGATGTTAAAATACCAGTGATAAGAGAACTGTTGATTAGTACCACTGTACGATGTGTCAGTTACTTACCAGATGATGAATAGCCTGTATCAATTGGAGTACGAGAAATAAGAGTTATCCCTCCTGAATCTTCCTTTAAAGAAGCATTGGACTCTAATCGCTTATTTGATAATAAAACAATACTGGAACTAGATGTGGAGTTGTTTGATGGCTTATTTTGTTTCGGCTTCAACGAAAATTTTGGCAATCCAAACCCTGTTTTAATACGAAATAAGGAAAAGCATGCAATCAAAAAATCTTAAAACTTCAAAAATGAAAATCACATGCAATTAATTAAAACAAAACATTTTACGACAAAGAAAAAATCCATTTATAAGCATTTCATTAATAAAAACATTATTTTTCATGAGAAACACACTGCAAGAAGAAAATATTACAGTAATGAATTATTGTGTAGGTGAAATAAAAATATGTGAATTTTTAGTAAAAAGCGAGTGTTAAATTTGATAAATTGATTAAACAATATTTATTAATAAATTAATCAATTAACAAATTGAAATCCAGTACCAGTGCTGTCATTTATTCAGAATTTAATTAATAATATTTATTAATATATTAATCAATCAATTAACAATATTGAAACCCAGTACCAATGCTGTCATTAATTCAGAATTTAATTTAGAAAGGAGATGGTAAGGAGCTTTAATACTATAAACCAAGATAATAGACTAGAAAAGTTCAGATGAAAGTCTAACTATTACTTTGGTTGTTACTGTTTGATATTCAGAAAAGTTGATTTTTCTGCCAGCAAAAGCCATATGATCATTTAACAATATTAACCTAATATATAATCTCACCTGCTTTAATACCCATCTTACCCTGATGTCAATATACTAAGTAATCAGGGATAACAAAATATAATGACAACATCATTAACAGATAACAAGAAATTTAGTGATATTTTCTGTATAAATCACTATAATTAGTTTACACCTTATTAATAACATCATGTTTATTAACAATATTAATAAGGTATTGTCCTTGTTACCATTTTTTATACGCCCACATGAAATGCGGGGGGGGGGGGGGGGGGGGGGGGGG